>NW_022589709.1:31015482-31017039 GCF_004348235.1 Phoca vitulina | reverse complement strand
ATTTTTATTTTTTTTTAATTTTTTTTTTAAATTTTTTTATTGTTATGTTAATCCCCATACATTACATCATTAGTTTTAGATATAGTGTTCCATGATTCATTGTTTGTGCATAACACCCAGTGCTCCATGCAGAACGTGCCCTCCTCAATACCCATCACCAGGCTAACCCATCCTCCCAACCCCCTCCCCTCTAGAACCCTCAGTTTGTTTTTCAGAGTCCATCGTCTCTCATGGTTCGTCTACCCCTCTGATTTCCCCCCCTTCATTCTTCCCCTCCTGCTACATTCTTCTTCTTCTTTGTTTCTTTCTTAACATATATTGCATTATTTGTTTCAGAGGTACAGATCTGAGATTCAACAGTCTTGCACAATTCACAGCGCTTACCAGAACACATACCCTCCCCAGTGTCCATCACCCAGTCACCCCGTCCCTCCCACCCCACCCCCCACTCCAGCAACCCTCACTTTGTTTCCTGAGATTAAGAATTCCTCATATCAGTGAGGTCATATGATACATGTCTTTCTCTGTTTGACTTATTTCGCTCAGCATAATACCCTCCAGTTCCATCCACGTCGTTGCAAATGGCAAGATCTTATTCTTTTTGATGGCTGCATAATATTCCATTGTATATATATACCACTTCTTCTTTATCCATTCATCTGTTGATGGACATCTTGGCTCTTTCCACAGTTTGGCTATTGTGGACATTGCTGCTATAAACATTGGGGTGCACGTAGCCTTTCGGGTCCCTACTTTTGTATCTTTGGGGTAAATACCCAGTAGTGCAATTGCTGGATCATATGGTAGCTCTATTTTCAACTTTTTGAGGAACCTCCATACTGTTTTTCAGAGTGGCTGCACCAGCTTGCATTCCCACCAACAGTGTAGGAGGGTTCCCCTTTCTCCGCAACCCCGCCAACATCTGTCATTTCCTGACTTGTTAATTTTAGCCATTCTGACTGGTGTGAGGTGGTATCTCATTGAGGTTTTAATTTGGATTTCCCTGATGCCGAGCGATATTGAACACTTTTTCATGTGTCTGTTGGCCAGTTGGATGTCTTCTTTGGAAAAATGTCTGTTCATGTCTTCTGCCCATTTCTTGATTGGATTCTTTGTTCTTTTGGTGTTGAGTTTGATGAGTTCTTTATAGATTTTGGATACTAGCCCTTTATCTGATATGTCATTTGCAAATATCTTCTCCCATTCTGTCAGTTGTCTTTTGGTTTTGTTGACTGTTTCCTTTGCTTTGCAAAAGCTTTTTATCTTGATGAAGTCCCAATAGTTCATTTTTGCCCTTGCTTCCCTTGCCTTTGGTGATGTTTCTAGGAAGAAGTTGCTGCGGCTGAGGTCGAAGAGGTTGCTGCCTGTGTTCTCCTTTAGGATTTTGATGGACTCCTGTCTCACATTGAGGTCTTTCAACCATTTGGAGTCTATTTTTGTGTGTGGTGTAAGGAAATGGTCCAGTTTCATTCTTCTGCATGTGGCTGTCCAATTTTCCCAACACCATTTGTTGAAGAGACTGTCTTTTTTCCATTGGACATTCTTTCCTGCTTTGTC
>NW_022589709.1:30969073-31005482 GCF_004348235.1 Phoca vitulina | reverse complement strand
TGAGAGGAGACGAAATCCAGGTCTCCTACTCCTCCGCCATCTTGCTCCGCCCCCCAATAATGTTTGCTTTTTAAATGTTTTTTTTTCACATTACAAAATCCTAGGTAACATTTGTAAAAATCTTTGAAGCCACAAGAAAGGATATTTACAGAAGTATTATTATTATTTTGCAACAGTGTAGTGAAACCATCTTGCTTGGGACATCATTAATGGAATTTTCAGTGGACTGGCCTGAAGTTTATCTGGGTTGTTAACCTCATTTTGGTAGGCAGCAAAAGTTAATGAATAAGACTAGAGAATGAATTCTTAAAGGACATTATAAAGGAACTATTGGAAATTTTGTACAAACATCTAATTACATGAAATAGTAGTAGCTAATTTATTAAAGGCCATTCTATAATCTTTCCTGTCATATACATTTATTAAAGTACATGGCTTAAAGATTCCTATGGTATTTTATTAGCTTGGTTTGAATTATAACACATGCTCTGTATGAGCAAATTTGTATTTACTTTAAAATAGTATATATTTTATCTCTTCGTAACAACTTTAGATAACCTCCTAGGTGGCATGAATTAATGGTATTTCTTTCTAGTTTCTGTATTTATTTATTTTTCTATCTGTTCCTTAAATATTTCCTAGAACATTTTCTGGCTGTTTATGAACTTCAAATCATCCGATTGCTCCTGTTGTCACAGTGAAATTAGACTATCTGTGCAAGAGCAGAGCAAAATCTTTTTAGCTACATACATAAACCAAGCTCCCAGTGCACATCTGAATTTTCTGAAATTTTCCGTGACCAGTTACAGTAGATGGGAAACAGAAAGAAGAACTTGATTTTTAGTGTGAGGATTGAACTTCAGTGCTGTCAGAACAAAGCAAATCTTGTTTTGACGTGTACGGTGAGCACATTTGCTGTGTAAGACACAGACGGAAAGAAGATAAGAAATAGCAGAATGTCATCTTGAAAAGTCTTCTTTTGACCAAGACCATATGGCAAACCCCATTAGAGCATAACTGTGAGATTTAGAAAAAAAAAATTGTTGATTCTTGGCAGGAGAGAAAATTGAAATTTAATTACTCTTACCTCTTTCCTTTTTGTTGTTGCCAGTCACACTGGTGGATGTAGGAAGTAGCTCCAACCTCCAACTAAATCATGTACAATCAAATCACTCCAATATTGGAAATACTCTGGATATTTCTTTATTGTCTACATATAGGAGAGGAAGAAATCGAAGGTAAGAAGAAATATTCAGCTCAATATTACAGATGAGTCGTAGTAGATGGCACAGGGAGGTAAATTGATTCAAGTTCAGTCAGTCATTCTTTATTCAGAAAATGAAGCCATTATTCCAATTCCCCAGTGTTGAGCCTTCTGTAGGCCCATAATGATTATACATTTTATCCTTTGTTTTTAGAAAAGTACCAAAAATTGTCTTACATCTAGCTTTCTAAATAATTTTTGAGCCTCTATTAAAGTATTTCCTAAGTATACATCTGCCTACTTTCTTATACACTTGAACATTTTATAAGCTATGCATAAAAAATATTTTTAGAGGTTACAGTAGAGATAAAATTGTTAAAAATGTTCATACTCTGTCATGGGACTTCAACATTGTGGTCAGAAAGTTAATGCAAAAATTCCAAGCTTATAAAATAAACATATATGCAAATAGGTAGATAAGAATAGGTTTTAAAAATGTTTCATCTGACTCATAGGAGCTAAGTGAACCATGAAATGTGAAAATCTAAAACAAATGAAGCTGAGGACCAAATTCAAACATGCTCAGGGCAACAAATAAGATTTTTATGTTTTCTGTTTGTTGTGTTTGTTTTTTTATTTCTGTCTAGAGTGTGTATCTTCAGTGATGGATGATATGACAAAATAACTCTCACTTATCTCAATAGTCTGAATCTAGAATAAATTAGACATGTGGATACTTATGAAAATTTCATGTGATGTGCTACTGCCCTGCTTCTCTTTGGCCCTTTTCTATGTTTTTCTTGTGTGGCAATGTTCAAATCCCTCCTGCCCATTGGATGTGAAATTTTTGAGAGTAGGTGCTATGCCTTAGTCTATCTTTACATTTTCAGGTACTTCTAACACTGGGTTGGCTCACAACAGTCAGCAAATTGTTGAATGCTTAAGTGACTTGAGAAAAAAAGAAAAAGCACCTGAAGACTTGAATGTTAATAAATCTTTCAGAAAAATTACCTTAACTTCATATCTTGTCCTAGGAAATTTCCCCATCTGCCCTGCCACCCCTGTCTTTTTTTTTTTTTTTTTTAAGATTTTATTTATTTATTTTAGAGAGTGAGCGGTGAGAGGGGCAGAGAGAGAGGGTGAGAGAGAATCTTAAGCAGACTCCCTGCTGAGTGCAAAGCCTAACTTGGGGCTCGACCTCACCACCCCAAAATCATGACCTGATCCAAATCCAAGAGTCAGACACTTAACTGACTAAGCCACCCAGGTACCCCTACTCTGCCACCCCTGTCTTTATCTTAATGGAATGGAAGTCCCACTAGAATGGAAGGGGAGAGAATATACATTTTGGCTTTGGAATTAAAGGAATAAAAATAAGAGTATCTCTGAGGTAGAAGTGATATTTTGAAATGGAGCTTGAAAGATGAATAGGATCCTGAAAGTACTTAAATTGGAAGGAAAAGCACAAGCAAAACTTGATATCATAACATTAATGTGAGAAACAATAGTAGTAGATGTATTTAATTGGAGCCTAAGGTAGGTATATGGGAAGACCTGTGCAAATTTATGCAACAGCCTTAAATGCCCCAGGCAGATGAGTCTCCTTTAATTTGTTAGAGACAAACTCAGTAAGTTTTAAAGGTCATCTTTTGATATGTCTAGTTTCTTTTTATTTGATTTGACTGGATGCTCAGCCTGTATATAAATATTCTGAATACAGGTAATTATTTCCTCATGTACTATTGAGCTAACAGTACATGATCTTAAGTTTCCAGTGTAGGCATACTCCCTTGCCTTTAGAATCTTCTTTTGTTTTAGAAACAATGTTTATGAATGTATTTTTAAAGAAGGAATCATTATATATCCTCTCATTCGCCCCAATTCAACTTTTTGCATCCTCTCTCCAGGTCCATCAATGTGCCTTTGTTTTACTGCCTGACTGCTTAAAAGTCAGAGCCATTTTTATATTTTAAACCCTCAAACGTAATGAAATATAGATAATACCAAATTAAATGGTTTTATTTACATCTTGGTGAATTTTACCCTGAAATATTTGGTTCATTTAACCCATAGAGATTTGAGAACCCAGTATACTAAGGTGTGGAGTAGTTCAAATAGCTCTACAGACTTAGAATAATGTGTGGTATGCTATTTTTAACTCTGTAGGCTCAGAGAGGCCAAGATCCAACCTCTTAGGATTTGGAGTAGTCCCTTGGGTCCTATTTTAAATGAATCCCTTTCTTCTATCTCTCCTCAAGACCACTAAATGAGGAATAAAACTCTTGGGTCAATTCCAAACCACTCTAAAATGGAATTAAACTGAGGCTTACTGCTCAAAAAAAAAAAAAAAAAAAAATAGTGAGCTAGAATAAAGTCATCCTTAAAACATCAGAGTCGGTACCATTGCCCTCAGTATTTTTTTTTTTTTTTTTACAGGACATGTTTTAAAAAAATACCCATAGGGAGTTAAAATAAAGAAAAGTAGTTTTCCAGTCTCATGATCATAATGCTCTCATCACTTGTGTCTTTGTATCAAAACCTGAAGTTCTTACAGAATGAACTGTATGCAAACAATCTAAGAAAATGCTATAATAACAGAAAGATATTTCAAGTTTAGCCTCTTGGAACTTTAAACGTTTCACCTTGATCCCCCTCCTCTTTCTTGGTCTGGAAATGCCCTTGACCACTTGATGCTGCTCCTCTAGCGAGGTCAGCTCCTGACCCAGACAGACTCCGTAGGCCCCTGTCCCCACACTTGGAGCATCAGCCCCTTCCCTCCTCTGACACTTGAGCTTTCACCCTGCACGCCAGCATTTACCAGGCAGGAAAAAGTGAATCCTCAGCTATGATGAGCGAGGAGCTGCCACTTATATTGAGTGCACTTTGGGTCCTTAGAGGAAAGCAAGGAAATTTCAAGTGAGGGGACATCCTTCTGGCAGCTTTGCTGCTAACTTAGATCCTTAATCTTCACAACTGTTGCTTTTTTCAAATAAACAGGTTTAGGAAAAATAGGGTGAACTAGATCCTGAAGTTTAAAATATTTTTCCTCATTGTATTCTCTGTTTTCTTTTTCTTCGTCTATTAAGATTAAAACAAATTTACTGTGAAGTGGAGTGGACCTCTGACAACACCCTGAAGTTTGAATTTTTTATTATTATTATATTTTCTTCTCCATTAGGGCTAGCTCCTTCGTAACTGTGCCTGCAGGGAAGAAGATACTGCTCAAGCAGTCATTGTTATTATTTGGGGTTATAATATATCCCTTTTATGGGTTATTTTGCATTTCTGTCCTGGAGATAATAGCAATATAATTTTGAAATATTCCTTAGTAGGAGCTCCTATTTGCTATCCACAGTGAAATGAAGAGTTCTATTTGCACTGGTCACTCTGTTATATTTGCAGTCATATTTACTCAGCAACTGTTTATTGGAAGTTTGGCTGAATTTACTGATATTCTCTCTTAGTGATTTAGATGACAATAATGGTAAGCATTAAATACGGCAGGAAAGGTGGTTTGGGCTTACTGTGAGGAGTGTGAAATTGTGTTGCATTTCTGTCTGATAGGTCCTTACCTGCTGCTACAGCATAGGAGAAAGTCTAACAGACGGAAAGGTGCAACAGGCCTGAGAATCCAGAGTCGATTCTGACCCCTGTTCTCCTGCTGCCTTGCCCATGAACAAGGCATTTCGCTTCTTCACACTTCAGACTCTTGTCTATAACATAAACGAAGGGATCTGCTATTTCTAAAGCCTTGCTCAGAAATGAAAAATATCGCCTCACGGTGTCCAACATTGAAATTGTGACAGATCCTTGCTTGGGAATATGAAAGTATGATTAAAAGGTATTGGTTAAATAACTCTGAAAAATGATTTTCCATATCTCTAAAAAACAGAATCCTGTGTGGAAAAGTAAATAAGATGAGTTGACATAAATGTAGGAATCAGAGCTTCTGTTATCAGTATTGTTTTTACATGAGATGGTTGAATTGAGTGGCCACCACCCAAAGTCAAGTCACCTCTCTATTAAGTTCAGTGATGGGAGTGAAATGTAGTGTGCTAGGTGAAAATAAGGAGAGTATAAACATTTATAAAATAAATATCTGAATGGTTTTACATGTCACTGTGACTGGGCCACAGATATTTGGACAGACATTATGCTGGTGTTGTTGGGTGAGGTTAACATTTAAATTGATTGAGTAAAGCAGTTTGCCCTCCCTATAATGTGGGTGGGCCACACCCAATTTATTATTTGAATAGAATAAAAAGGTGACCCCTTCCCAACTAAGAGAGAATTCCTGCCTGACTGCCTTCAAAGTCGGACATCAATCTTTTTTCCTGCCTTCAAACTCAAACTGAAACGTTGCCTCTTTCAAGGTCTTGAGACTGCTCTTCAGTCTGGAATTCCACCATGGACTCTCCTGTTTCCCGGGCCTTTGTACTCAAGACTGGACCTCTATCTCTGGCTCTCCTGAGTCTCCAGCTTACTTGACTCATCCTGCAGATGTGGAGACTTGACAGTCCTAATCATGTGAGTCAATTCCTTATACTAAATCTCTTTCTGTATATTCTAATGTGTTCCATATTTTAGAATAAATTATGCATATTATATATGTGTATTGTATGTGTATATGTATGTAGATCCTGTTGGTTCTGTTTCTCTAGAGAATCCTAATATTTGAGGATAATATACATAGATAAAAAAGAAGACATTCATATATTTTTAAAACTCCTCTAGGGTATTAAGCCCAAAAAGAACAGCAAACTGGTACAATTGATTGTGGTTTTCCCTTGATTCCTCATGAGAAATTTTAGGTTTATCTTATTTCTTCATAACCCAGGAAAGAATATCTAAGAAAGACAGCAAATTAGTCCTTTACATGCAATGTTTTTTTTTTTTTTTTTTAAGATTTTATTTATTTATTTATTTATTTGACAGAGAGAGAGAGACAGTGAGAGAGGGAACACAAGCAGGGGGAGTGGAAGAGGGAGAAGCAGGCTTCCCGCTGAGCAGGGAGCCTGATGTGGGGCTCGATCCCAGGACCCTGGGATCATGACCTGAGCCGAAGGCAGACGCTTAACAACTGAGCCACCCAGACGCCCCTTACATGCAATGTTGAGCTGTTGTGTGGTCACTTTTCAACTTCACTATTGTGTTATGACAAAAGGACAATGTAGATTGATTGTGCCATTATCCCTCACTGTGTGCCTTCAGGCTGGGTGGCCAATTTGGTCTGACTGTTCAGCTTGTCTTTAGAGTTTAATATCTGTTATGTGGCCTTACTGGGAAACACAACTGTGCATGTGAATGAAAGTGAGTCAGAGGATGTGAGTGGGAATATGTTTATCACTTCACTTTTAGAAATCCTGGAAGGTGTTCTAAATATATTGACTGTTGTCTGCCTTTTTCTGAAAGATATGAATAAATCAAGATATGGAAATTAAGGGATAAGGAAGGAGTAGTCAGAAAAAAAGAGATTTTGCTACATTTACCACAAAATAATTATGGAGTACATTTTCATTTGTTGAATAAGTAACATTGGACTCTTCTTCATTGTTCCTATGCAAGGTGTTAATAGGGCTGCAAGGTGAAAGGAAGTATTTTGTGGTACACTAATCCCCTGCATTGATAGCAAAGGCGTTCTCAAATTGCCATCAATGGAACCCCTAAAATTTTTGAAGAAGAAAAAGCCCTAGTTTCTCATGTTAAATGTGTGGCTCTAGAGTATAACCTAATCAGCAAATCAGATCAACTAGTGGTTGTATGTTTTATGTCAAGAGTGAAATCCTGAATATCTGTAATGTTTTGCTGTCACAACATGACACAGAGCAGTAGGAAACAAGCTCCTGGCTTTAAATACAGAAGTAATTAGTCTGGCATACTGATCTTTTGGATCCTAAACCACTGATGAAGCAGAGATAAGAATCGACCTTTGGACAACGTAGACACATATATTTATTATAATTTCAGAACTGTTACACACCAAGGACTGAAAACAGCGCTAGCAGCAGCAGTATATGCTGCAGAATGAAAGGACAGTGAGAATCATAGGTTCTCAGCACAAACTGGAGTCCCCCCAGGGTGAAGCAGTGACATCTAAGATAGCTCCTGCACCTGGCAGAGAGAGTGGTAAGAAAAGTCCCCTGGGACTCCAGGTTGAAAAGGTCAAACTTCTAATTAATATAAATAAATCAATCATTCAGTCAATCAGTCTGTTCTTCACTAAGGGGACTCTCAAGCCAGGCAAGTAGGATGTGATGCATCATTCTGGCAAATGTGACCCCAGCTGTCATGAGAGCCCTTGGGCAGCTGGTGCACTTTGGAAACATGCTGTGACACTGTCCCCAGGAATTCAGTAAGTGCAGAAGTATTTCCTGGAAAATGTGGATGCACACAATTAAGTGGAAAGGAGCAGATTCAGCCCAAGAGCAAAGCACAGACCTGGAACTAATGACCATTTGGGTTAAAACATTGGACATAATGGCCAGTGTTCGATGGGTCACATGGTGCGGCTCATCCGCTGTAGCAGATCCTGGCCCAGGAACCAGCTTGCTCATTCAGTAAATCCCGGTGCTGCCAAGACAGGAGCCACCTGAGCTCTGTCCATTTAATTACAGGGCATCACATATGGTCCCACTTTGTAATTTGGATTTCTTACACTTCTTTCCTGTCTAGCTTTTTAAATGAGCAGTTAAGCATTTGCTGAGGACTTCTGAGCACTAAAACCAGTGCAAGGATATTCACATGGTTTAAGGTATCACCATACAGATCATTTATCAATTACAAAGGGGGAAACTCAGATAACATTCAGGTAAATAATAGTGATCCAATTTCACACTGTCTCACAAATAATAAGATAAATCAGCACACTGACTTTATATTTACAAAGATGTGATGCAATGGAAAAATTCCTAGCATCATCTATGTAATATTCTTACCAAGAGAATAATTCAATTTAAACATGAGAAAATAATCAGACAAATACAGATTGTTAAATATCTTAGAATACAGTTGTTCTAAACAGACAATTCTAAAATGTAGGATATCCTACAGTGCAAGTGGCTTAAACTTTTCAAAAATATCAATGTCCTGAAAGAAAATAAAAGTGAAAGGATTCTTGCAGATTAAAGGAAAATAAGGAGACCTGACAATCAGGAAAAATGCACAAACTTGTTTACCTGAGTGGAAGGTCAAAAAAAGCTATAAAGATATTTGGGGGATGATTGGATATATTTGACTATGGAAATTAGAAAATGTTGTTTTTGAACAATGTTAAATTTATGGAGTGTGAAACCAAGCAATATGAAAAAGACCCAGCGGCAATACATTCAGAAGAAAGACCACCACGGGAGTTGGTGGTGAAGCTCATAATGGCCACAGACTTCTCTCATGCAAAGAGGGCCCTGATCAGTCTCTGCTATTATTAGAATAGTTTCTCCTGCCACCAGGTGGAGGGACCAACTGGCTGGAAGTTTCTCCTGCAAAGAGAGAAGGACCAGATTCAAGCTTTTTTGAGAGTTCTTTTAAGTACAAGAATACAAAACTATGGATACAAAATTAGATAAAACATTTAATATCTACTTAGAATGAGAAACAAATTTTTTTAAATTACAAACTAAAACAAAAAAATACACATTTTCTTAAATACTACCTTGAAATGGATTGTGTAAGAAAATTTTTCAGAATTGTACTAAGGAACAACTCCTGAGAGAGGGAGGGTGCTGAGAGGAAGACAGAGAGTCTGAGCTGTGGTTCAGCTGCACCAGAGGCCACCAGAAGCTCTTGAAGTAGAATGGTCCTTCAGCATTGTCCCCGTGTCGGCAAGGGGTAAAGGATACAGGTCTCTGTACCCTACTGGTTTGAGACGTTGGGTGGCCCTTGAAGGGGGCATAATCTTGGGCAGGGCAGCTGCCTTCATGCAGAGCAGTTCCTAGGAGATGCTGAATCTGCGAACAAACAGCAACCACTACCCCCAGCAGTGGGAAATACGAAGGCTTCTCTTCTGAAAGAGGGATCTGGGGATTGTACCTCCATATATTCTACCACCCAAAACAGCACAAAATGCAGGGGGGAAGCAAATACATTTTTATTAATTAATTGTCCAAGTTTTATAATACAATATTTTCCTTTACTTTTGGGTTGCACACTTTTTGATTATTTCTTTATTTGCCAACAATTTCTAATATTTTTTTTTTTTTCCTTAGAGACAAGAGAAAGATAATTTAGTCTTACCTTCAGGAGAGCTGTTCAACATTACAGCTTCACTACTTACATATATTTTTTTAATTTGGAAAATTATTTTTTTAAAGATTTTATTTATTCATTTGAGACACAGAGATACAGAGAGAGAGAGAGAGCACACGCATGAGCAGGGGGAGAAGCAGAGGGAGAGGGAGAAGAAGGCTCCCCACTGAGTCAGAAGCCCGATGTGGGGCTCAGTCCCGGGACCCCGGGATCATGGCCTGAGCCACCCAGGTGCCCCTGGAAAATTATTTTAAAATTTGGACAATATTATCAAGTTTCTTTCATACATGAACTCCAAGATTAAAGGTATTTCAAGATGTCTTGGGCAGTGACTAAGATTAAATGCTGTTTGTAATGATGATGCTCATTCGTCAATTAGTATTCAAATATTACTTGTAGTAAGGGTTATGAATTTTATGTTGGACCCTAAACCTACATTTCAGGATATGAAGGAATAGGCACAATGGTGGTAGGAATATTCTGGAAGCTATTTTGACACTGGGATGAGCAATAGCTTAACTATAGATGGAAATGACTGCAAAGCACAGAAATAGACATTTCACTAAACACAAATTAAATTTATCTTAATTACATCTCCATGATGCCTATGGTTACTCAGAGGCAGCCCACGCATAGGGGCTGGTGGAAGTGAGGGCTCTAAAGCTGAAGCCTCAGTAGTCTCAAGGTAAATCTGCTTCCACCCCCAGGTTCGTAACTTTCTGAGATTTCTGTCTCTTCATTAGCCCTCTACCCCATGGTGTTTGCTGCTGCCCTTCAGACACAGTCTCCACAGTAAATAAACTACTAAGGTGCAACAGAATCTTGCGTTACAAACTTAGTAATGAGAAGTGAAATAGGAGGATGTAAAGTTTCTCAGATCCCCATGACCCTAGCTAAAGCATTATACAGTTTCCATTAGGTACTTCCTTGGCCATTTGTCCAGCCCCTCCTATAAACCCAAGTTCCTTTCATGTGTCCTTTTCAGTCAGGTTACAATTACACTTTCCCTCCAGGACTGTAACTGTTTTGCTGGATTCATCTATTATCTAAGAAAGCACAGCATTTTCTGCCTATCCCCTGTTCCTCTGTTAGTTCCTCTGGATTTCATAATGAAATTGTTTTCTCAAAGTCACCTGAACTCTAACTCCATAGCATCTTGCTACACTTGCGGCAGAATTCTCCAAACTACCTGTTCTACCTTTCAGGGTGCACCGAATCTCCTGCTCAGCCCCCTTGAGTATTAGCTGCATACACAATCTTTCTCTTCAGTCACTTTTCCTAAAAGTCCCAAACACTTTTAGAACTTAGACCTCTAATGCCCATTAAATATAAGTATAATAAATCTTGTAAGAAGCAATCACCAAGATTCCAAAGGAGAATCTAAGAGTTGCTATAAGCAAAGAGATCTGTGACATACATCCTTTCTATTTTTATTTTTTGACTTACATCCCTTTTAGAATTACATTTATAATCAGATGACTTTAAGGAATTTAATAAATTACTTCTCTGACATTAGAGAATAAAAAATGGATCACTTTATTCAAAATTCATCAAATTTGAATTCTGTATCAGACACTCAATATAATGACACTTTCAACAGTAATGTTTACCAGGATGCAGGTGTTTGATGCATTTCTTTTGCTCACTATGGTAAGATCTTACCTGACAACTTTTTAACATATCTTTCCTTTTGAGTCAACAAATAATGGTCAGTGTCAGATTATTAATGGATGAGATTAATTGACTCATTCCTTCCTCCTCTGGCATTCTCTTTGGTTGCTATTTCTTACCCAATTCCATTTCACACCCTTCTTAAGTCCCTCAATATAAGTATCGGAAAACTGGATATAGGTTGTTTTCAATGAAAACAATGTAAGGTCTCTCATTTTGTCCACTTTTCTTAAGGATACATGCAATGACTATACTTTTCATTTGTCCACTCAATACAAGAATATAACTGAGAGAAAGCAGTTTGTAAAAATGTATTTTATGCTATTTTAACCAGAACTATAACTTTCTGGATTAATTTAATTTTTTTTTTTTTTTAAAGATTTTATTTATTTATTTGACAGAGAGAGACACAGCGAGAGAGGGAACACAAGCAGGGGGAGTGGGAGAGGGAGAAGCAGGCTTCCCACTGAGCAGGGAGCCCGATGCGGGGCTCGATCCCAGACCCTGGGATCATGACCTGAGCCGAAGGCAGACGCTTAACGACTGAGCCACCCAGGCGCCCTGGATTGATTTAATTTTAATACTGTTATCCTGAGTCAGTTTGTGGGAAAGATGAAAATTTGAAAATAAAAAAAAAAAAAGGTATAATCTGGTTGTATTATTATTTTGAATCCTTCCTTCACATATCAGCATCATTGATAGAAGACGTTCCTTCAGCCCTGTACTTTTTTTTTTTTAATCGGTGGTATGTACTTTATTATTTTTGTTAAGTGGTTAGTTTAGTTCCAGTTAACATACAGTCTTATATTAGTTTCAGATGTACAATCAGCCCTGTACTTTTAAAAAATATTCTCATTCATAAATTTGGAGGGTAGGGGTTGTTTTAGCAAATTTAGTACTATAATACTATACTGATAAAAAAATATTAGAATCGGGGCGCCTGGGTGGCTCAGTCGTTAAGCGTCTGCCTTCGGCTCAGGTCATGATCCCAGGGTCCTGGGATCGAGCCCCGCATCGGGCTCCCTGCTCAGCGGGAAGCCTGCTTCTCCCTCTCCCACTCCCCCTGCTTGTGTTCCCTCTCTCGCTGTGTCTCTCTCTGTCAAATAAATAAATTAAATCTTAAAAAAAAAAAAAAAAAAGTATTAGAATCGTAGTTGCTGCAATGATAAGCCCTAAAGCAAGTTGGAAAGTCCTTCAAAAGTCAAATAACTTAATTATTAAGTTACTAAGTTAATAATCAATTAATAATTAATTAAAGTCAATTAATTGCTGTTTCTTCTATTCTCACCTTACCCCAAAACTCCATATGGTGACAATTGAGCTGCCATTTAAAATCCTTAGGACAAACCCAAAGAGGCAAGAAAATTGCTGTTAGCCTGTGTTCATCCCAGGGGAGGAGGAGAGGGAGAGGAGGAAACTGCCAGACCTAGTGCCTCTCACTGATAAGATTCATCAAGGGCAAGTACACTTAATGGACTCCAGAGTTTACTCTGTCTTTCTCAGAATTCAGTCTACTGGGTCTCCTGTCTTTTCATTTCAGAGGGAAAGCAAGGAATGCTTCCTTTTGAGAGCTTTGCAGTTAAAGAGTCACTTTACAGAGAGGGTGTTGGGTAGAGGTTTTAGTTTCAAAGGCAGAAAAAATTGTGTCTTTGTTCATCAACATGTTTAACATTGGGTCACTTTTCCTTGTAACCAGAGTTTACATGATTTGGCTAATGGTAGGTTGGTAAGTTTGTAACAACTGGGCATCCCCCCAACAGAATCCCTTTCTCTTTCCAGGAAAAAGTCCTAATTAGTAGTGTTTATAGATTTCCATAGTGTATTTACTACCACTGTGGCTGATTTAGAGATATAATGTGATACTGCAGACTGGAATTAGGAAGAGGTGGGTACAGTAAGCTGTCCCCTGGCAATATAAGTTATAGGGGGTTTAGCCCCTGCAGGGAAAGAGAAAGAGAAGCCCTTAGATCTTCCTACAGGTTAGACCAAAGGATTCTTTCCATTGTGCGGTCCTGTGAAACTAATTGAGTCTCTTAACATAGGTATATTATTATTTAAAATTGACATCCATGCAACTGAAAGAAATTCGCCTTCTAATAAACAGTTGAACCATAAGTTTCAGTCAAATCAGTTCATGAAGCTTGTCTATTCAGCAGTCTTTTCAAATTCTGATTGTGGTTCTATAGAAAGAATGTATTACTTAGTCAAAAGGGAAGATATGTTTGGTAAGATTTGGGGAAAGTTCCACTGCCGTGCAAGAAGATGCATTCTAAAAGAAAGTATTTCTTTTTTCCCTTCCCAACTTCTATGAATGTTTTGCATTAAATGCCTTAGTTAATTATAGTCACCTGGCTTAAAGCTTTATGTCATAGACCTTAGACCTGGAAAAGAAGGCAATGGTGAGTGAAATTTCAAAAACTCTACAACTATTATATTTCTATATTTTGTCTTATTTTTGACCATTGTAATAGGTTGTTCAGCCCAATTTTACAGAGATATTAAGTGACTTCCCCCAAATCACAAATTAGGGCTAGAACCCATATCTTCGGACTTCTATCTTAGGTCGCCTGCCCTACTTTTCACTTCCTCTTTTAAATATTGAGATAAAATTTTAGTATTCTGTGTATTTGAGTGCTCTACAAAATAAACTTCTCTAATTTTTCTAGGGTCTTAAGTTGTTACTGAATTTTGAGACTGTTCTGTCACCTCTACTATGCCACTTCCTATGAGAAACTTTACACTGATTTTGGTGTGGCATATAATATTGCTAGATAATTATAAGGCCTATCAAGGAAAATGGTAGATGTAATTTGTTTTAATTAGGAAGAAAATTTAAATCAAAATTTTTTTCTTATTAAAATGAAAATAAATGTTATGGTCATGTGTATATGATCAATTCCTTTCCAGATTGTTAATCACTATTACTCTCATATTTAGCAATTTCTACTGATTATTAACATAGCAAAAATCAACAGATTAGCTGTATTCGGTTTACCTTTATTTTTACAAGTATACTGTTTAGCCTTCATGGCATTGCATATGGGCATATTATATGAATGGGTGATTACAAACTTCAAAAATTACTCAGTAGCTTCTAATGTTGTCTTTAGTGCTATTATCATCAATTTTATCATATCCTTGGTGACTTTAATTTTAGGATTGCTATTTCGCAAATTCTTAGATTATTTCATGACGTAAAAAAGTTGTAAGAAGTTCTAGTGGATTTTTTAAAAAGTAATGTCGAAATTTTGCAAAATAAAAATTACTACCTAGGTCATGACATCATAATTGCAATATTTGATCCCCTAAACTATAATTAAGTGTTTTCCAAAAGTTTGTTTTCCTTTCTCTCTTTCTTCCCTCTGTCTCTGTCTCTCTCTCAATCCTGAAACAGATATCAGATTTTGAAAGATGTTGAAATCTTTCACATAATTCTTTTTATGGTATTAAATAATTAATATTTGAGTGATTATAACGATTTGAGGGTATATTATAAATTCTTTTTCCTCTTTCTAGTTTTCATTTCTCTCCTGAGATGCTAAGACGGGCTTCCATAGACATTCATTTCATGACACATGTCCAAGGCATCTCATATTCTGAATTGCTACCATCAAAATACAGCTGAATTGAAGACTATTTTTGCCTAACATTTGGGCATCATGGTCCTCCTCTTCAGAAAAGTGCTATTTGATATTTAATACTCAGGTCCCACAGAAAAGACTTTGATGTCTATTAATAAATTCACCTTACATTTCATAGTACATGTACATTTTCCAGTGAGTTTCATATCCTGCATTAAGCCATAAAAGTAGCAAGTTAAGGAAGATAGAATAAATATTTTTGTGAATATTTTATAAGGACACTGAGCAAGGGAAGTTGAAATACAGGAAACTGCAAGAAATACAGAAAATATTTAGGCAAAAAGATACCAAAGTTTTAACTAAATGTGTGAATACATTTTAGAGTTTATATGGTATTTAGAATGTTTATTTTTTTTAATTTTTTAATTTGAGTATAGTTGACACACTGTTAAATTAATTTCAGGTGTGCAATATAGTGATCCAACTTCTCTATACATTATGCTATGTTTTCTACAGGTGTAGCTACCATCTGTCACCATACAACGGTATTACAAAATTATTGACTTTATTGCCTGTGCTGTGCCTTTTATACCTGTGACTTATCATTCAATAACTGGAAACCTATATCTCCCACTCCTCTTTACTCATTTTGCCCATCCCCCAACCTCCTCCTGCCTGGCAACCATTAGTTCTCTGTATTTACAGGTCTGATTCTGCTTTTTGTTTGTATGATCATTTATTTGTTTTGGATTTAGATTCCGCATATAATGTGAATCATATGGTATTTGTCTTTCTCAGCGTGATTTATTTCACTTAGCATAATACCCTTCAGGGCCATCCATGTTGTCCCAATTGGCAGAATCTCATCCTTTTTTATGGCTGCCTAATTTTCTGTGTGTGTGTGTGTGTGTATGTGTGTGTGTGTGTGTACATCATCTTCCTTATCCATTCATCTATTGATGGACACTTAGGTTGCTGCATTTCTTGGTTCTTATAAATAATGCTGTAATAAACTTAAGAGGGTATATATGTATTGAATTAGTGTTTTCAATTAGTGTTTTTGAATTAGTGTTTTCATTTTCTTTGGGTAAATACCCAGTAGTAGAATTATAGATCATATGGTATTTCTATTTTTAATTTTTTGAGGAGACTCCATGTTGTTTTCCACAGTGGCTATAGTATTTTACATTCCTACCAACAGTGCACAGGATTCCTTTTCCTCCACATCATTGCCATCACTTGTTATTTCTTGTCTTTTTTTTTTTTAGTTTAGCCATTCTGACAGGTGTAAGGTGACATTTCTTATGGTTTTGATTTGCATCTCCTTGATGATTAGCAATATCGAGCTTCTTTTTATATGTCTTTTGGCTATCTCTATGTCTTCTTTGGGGAAAAAAAAAAATGTCTGTTGAGGTCCTCTGCCCATTTTTTAATAGGATTGTCTGGTTTTTTGGTGTTGAGTTATATAATTTCTTTATGTATTTTGGATATTAACTCCTTATCAGGTTTATCATTTGCAAAGATCTTCTCATATTCAGTAGGTTGCCTTCTTCTTTTGTTGACAGTTTTCTTCACTGTTCCTTTTTTATTTTGATGTAATCTTAATAGTTTATATTTGCTTTGGTTTCCTTCACCTAAGAAGACATATTTAGAAAAATGTTGCTATTGCTAATGTCAGAGTAATCACTGCCTGTGTTCTCTTCTGGGATTTTCATGGTTTCATGTCTTACATGTAGGTCTTTAATCTGGAAATTGATAGTGTTTCTATATAGTAATAATGAAGTAGTAGAAAGAGAAATTATTACAATTCCATTTATAATTGCACCAGAAAGAAAAAAAACTACCTCAGAATAAACTTAACCAAAGAGGTGAAAGACTTGTACTTTGAAAACTATAAACATTGATAAAAGAAATTGAAGATGACACAAAGAAATGGAAAGATATTCCATGCTCATAGATTGGAAGAATTAATATTTTTAAAATATCCATACTACCCAAAACAATCTATAGCTTCAATGTAATCCCTATCAAAATATCGATAGCATTTCTCACAAAACTAGAACAAACAATCCTAAAATTTCTATGGAACCACAAAAAACCCTGAATAGCCAAAAGCAACCTTGAGAAAGAAAAACACAGCTGGAGGCATCACGATTTCAGATTTCAAGGTATACTACAAAGCTGCAGTAACCAAAACAATATGATACTGGCACAAAAATCTGACACATAGATCAATGGAAAAAAATAGAAAGCACAGAAATAAACCCACGCTTATATAGTCTATTGATCTATGATAAAGGAGGCAAAAATATACAATGGGGAAAATTTAGTCTCTTCAATAAATGGCGTTGGGAAAACTGGACAGCTATATGCAAAAGCTACATAAAACTGGACCACTTTCTCACACCATACACAAAAATAAACCCAAAAAGACATTTAGAATGTTTAAATCACTACTCTGTTGATTTCCTTAGATAACATCTCTATTTATAAGACTGGTTTTAAATTGTATTGAAGGAGTTTTGTCTGTGTAAATAGTGGAGTAACACATTCTGAAAATTGTAGCTTCCATAAAAGTAATAGAGAAACTGGCAAAAATTGTTGGAACCAATTTTTTTCTGGATTCTGGTTATTAGCTGAAGGCTTATTTTTGAACTCTATTCTGTTTCTTTGAACTTTCTATCCTGAGCTAGTAGCCTACGGTTTAGTTATTGTAGTGCTAGAGTATATTTTGGTAACTAGCTTGGCATATCTCACCTTACTATTCTCTTCCAAATGTTCTTGGATTTTTATTAGATTTACCTTAGGTTATATTAAGTTCACAGATTATTCTGAGAATTAATACCTTTGAGATCTTAGATTTTCCCACTCAGAAATAATACATGACTTCATATGTGTTTTGGTCTTTTTTATATACTTCTGGAATGGTTTATAAATTTTTCATATAGTTTTGCATAGATCTTATTAAATTTATTTTTTTATTTTATATATTCTGTTATGGAAAAGATTTATTCTTTTTATTATATTTTATGTTTGTTATTTGTAATATATGGAAAACTCTTATTTGCTTATTTACTTTGCAGACCTATCATATGTAGATTTTATGTATCTTTTTTCTTGATTCTCTATTCAAGTAAACATAATGTCTGCCAGTACATATTTTTATTTTTTCCTGTTTGAGTTGCATATTTTTCATTTCCATTTCTTATGCTATCATTCAAGATAATAAAATCCTTAGCATGATGATTAATAACTGTGGTGATTGAAGAATTCTTATTTTATGAATTTGATATTATTCACAGAATGATAAAATGGTACAATTTTTGGCATACCATAGAAAACATCCAATCCAGTCCTTTAAATTGACATATGTAAGAACAGGGAACAGAGTAAAAAAGTGACTTACTTAAAGATTTTTATTTATTTATTTGAAAGAGAGAACATGAGCAGGAGGGGCAGAAGGAGAGGGAGAGAGAATCTCAAGTAGACTCCACACTGAGTGTGGAGCCCAATGTGGAGCTTGATCTCAGGACCCTGAGATCTTGACCTGAGCCAAAGTTAAGAGTCTGATGCTCAACTGACTGAGCCAGCCAGGCACCCCTAAAGTGACTTACTTAAATTTATACAGTTCATTAATGGCATAATTTCTACTAGAATTCTTCCTTTGTCTTTCATTCCAACTCTTTACTACTCTAGCCTGCTTTTCTTTACGGGACAATCAGTGGGTCCACTTTGAGTAGAATTTCATTTTGATTTTTCAAAATATTGTCATTTAATTGGCACTCTACTCGAACCTGCCAGGTATATAGCTGAAGCCTCACTTTCCACCACCAAACTACATGCTCCTCAGGGCTAAAAAAAATAAATGAATAAATCAAGGTAATATACACTTCTCTCTGGCCTGGTAGTCATTACATGTATTTATTTATTATACATGCAGGACTATAGACATAGTCTTTGATTTACATATATTCAGAAGCATGTGAAATTATTTGATCAAGTTTCATCTCTAGGAGATTTTCATATTATAGCTTAAATTTTAATTATTTTGATTTTCATTAGTATAATTTTTTGAGGAGTCTGGGTTGGTTAATATGACATCATCTTTACTTTCAAGGAAACAGGTGATTTGACTGCAAGAAGTCTTATTTTTGAAGATGTATCTAATGATTTTTGAAATTCTAAAGACAATATTCTGCCTGTGCCTGTGTGTATATTTTGTCAGAATCAATTATAGAATATGTAATTGTATGGGTGTTGACTAATTAATGCAAAACCCACTGGAACTACCAGAGGGTTAAACAAGTTCTCTCTAGTACATAAAGACAGTTGCTCTGGTAGGTCAAGTTTCATTAAACTAATGATGTCAATCATATGAAGGGTCTTAGGTAAATTTAGGTGGTATTTACACATTATAGACCATGACTCAAACATCATTCCATATCATCAAAGCTACACTTCACTGTGGCAGAGAACATGTGTTCCAAGCTACTCAGCAATTCTTTCAGTACAATTATGCAACATGATGGGACCCAGCAATCAAAGGGGCTATGTTTTTATTCAACTGGGCATTTTTATTGAAAGGTTTTATTTCATGATCATAATTCACTGGTGTGAACAAATTCTAATAAAGATAACTGTAGTCTACTCGTTCCCCATATCAGGGGCCATGATAGTTATCTATTAGGGTAGAGTTCAGAAGCACAAATAGAAGGGTGATGAGCATAAATCTTTTCTATTTCTCTTCATGTATACCATTTTCTAATCGGTTAAGCCAGAAGAATTGTGATGCTGCCACACTAACTCTAAATTCCTTGGCAGTAGAGACATTTTTTAAAGTATGCTGTTCATCTCTCTGTCACCATCACTCAACCTAAAGTCTGTCTGGTAAGAAGCAGGTGCTCATATTGCACAACTTCCAGAGAAAAGCCAGAGGACAGTATTGTGATGAGAGTTAAGCTAGGTTAGCATCCATAAACCGTATCTTTATAGAAAATTTTCCCTTTATATCCCTAAAAGAAGTAGCCACAGAAGAAAAGCCAGGCTATCTGGGGATTGTGTTCTTCCCCCAAATCAGTATATGATGCCTGACCTCTGTGTAGAACATATCTGATACAAAAAAATTCTTTTTGCCTACCTAGTCCATGTCAGCCTTTGTATTTATACAAAAACTTGTCTTTTTGGCACGTTGCGGGACCCTCAAGAGAGGCTTGGAAACATGGACTCAAGAAGATTGTCACTGACTCACTTATATACTTTCTAGAATTCTAAGTTTATGATTCTGTAACCTGTGTAAAGTTCCAAGAGTAACAGAATCCCAAAGAGAAACCAGACAAGGGTCATCATTATGGAAAATATTTTTAGTCCCATATATAAACAATTAAAAATTATTTGCTTATTCCTGTGATTGTTTCTCCAAGAGCATCATGGTCCATAAATGTTGGCCTGGGTTCTTACCTATCCCAGCACTCCTCAGTGAATTTTAGAAATCTGGCCTGGGCCTTGAGAATGGAATACACCAGTGGCCTGACTGTGGCACTAAAAGTTAATAGTGGCCAAATTCCTAAGAGTAAGTCAGGGAGGCTGGCTGGTTCAAGGCAGATGAATTACTAAGGAATTCCTAGCCTTTGTCTGCTCAGCTCTTCTTATTTTTAGCAACATTCATCCATAATATTTCCAAGTGTTATTTCCTCTGGAGGAGTAGGAAAGAAGTACTTCTTAGCCCTTTCCCCTATTCATGTGCATAACCACAAAGACGTTTATGTAGCTTTCTACACATCTTAAACCTGAAGGAACCATTAAGAATAGAAGGTCACTATAAGACCATAGTGGTAAACATGCTCTTTTAGGAGTATTGTATTTGATGAGTATTATCAGTATTTACTTCCCTTCTATATGTCTATATTTATTTCTTCAATCATGCTTAAAACTTATGATTATAACAGTCAACTACAACTAAGCTAATTTGTATTACAGTGCTATAAAATTAGGTGAAATTTTGCTATCTATAAGAAATACAGTGAATTAGCATAGTGAAATGCACATCTGGATGTTAGGTTCCATGACAAATACTGATTTCTTTAAAAAAGGACTTTATTTATATTTTAGTATTAGACTGAGTAAAATAAGAAAAAAGGGTCATTTCTTTATCCCACCCCCTAAAGATACTACTAGGAGACAGATCTTGGATTACCTTTCTCTATTAAGTACTTCATAGTTGTACATTTCTTTCTCTTCTCACTTCTGTTCTCCCCAGGCACAGACACATAGTGTTTTGACCTGTCAAAAAACTGAAATCATTACTAACTGCTCACCCATTTTATTTTACAGATAGGACATTTTAAGGTGAAGAAGGTTAATCTTAGTTTTCAGATTTTAGGTCTGGTTTTGCTCATCATTTTATCTCTTTTACCCAGCACAGTGCCAGGCATATAGATGATCCTCAATTAATATTTGTGAAATGAGTAAGGAAATGAATAGAGGTACATTAAGTAAAGATATAGGAATAAAACAAAATTTCCTGGCTCTTTTGCTCAAAATTTGAATAGGATCTATGAGTCAGAGGTTGTTAGTGGTAAAAAGCATTGCTGCCAATACTGTGGATGTTAGAACTTCTGTCAGCTACTGTATCTTTCTCAGCGTTATTACCTGATAACCTTAATAATTTTCCCTGGGAAGACATCTTTTAGCACCATTGAATTGTACTATATAAAGTGCAAAGATTGTCATTGATTAGAATAATTATTATCTATTAAAAGCATTAGGTCAGCTAGACCTGTGGAAAGAAACCCTGCTCTGCTTTTATTCACACCAGGTTAGTAATCATGGTACATTATTTGATATTAAATGGATTTTTTTTAGGTTCCTCCAAAATTATTACCCATTGAAGACTTATACAGGTACCTATTTAGCACACATCATATGTCAGAACAATTCTTGTCTGATGCAAATTTAAATATTATGGTTTTTATTGTAACTGTACCCGTGGTAATAGAGCTCTCTCAAACTTACTGAGTAGTGTTCATTTTCTCAGTTCAGGTCAAGGCGTGAAGATAAAAGCAGAATGCCAAACCCAAGAAAGAGCATGCGAGAGTAATGGTGATAAAATGAAATCTCTGGGAAGGTTTATACCCATTATGTCAATCTGCATACACACACTTAACTGCTTTTCAGGTGTTTATTTAGGATGGTAACACAAATAGCACTCGTCCTCTGAGAGGTTTGTCAATTCCAGCTCTCTAGTTACCTGATGAATTTGTCAATTTAAACTTAATGTCTTTAGCTGTTTGACAAAATTCACTAGTCTACATTATTGGAAGCTAAGAGGGAGGAAACCTCTCTTCTAACTGTATAGGAAAGCTTATCTCTTTGACTAGCCCTGTATCAGTGGATCAGTGGATCTTAGTCTCTTTTCTATCAGTGGGGTGTGTGAAACCTGAGAGACGGTTATGTTGTTTCAGAAGTTTATAGAATTTGTTTATATAGAAGTCTAATAACAGCCTCTATATCTGTTCATGTATGTCATGCATGTAGAAGCTTGTCATGAATGGCTTCCCTAGCATTATGCAGTACACAGCTTAGACCATTCTGCAAAGCAGCCATGGGTCCAATTCACTCTGTCCTTTACTTCAAAGAACCAGGGATATTTGTTTCTTATGAAGATAACAGTCGTAGTGAAAGAAGGCATTCTATGCCTTTCTGCACTTAGAACTGCTAGTTCAGGTACAAACTTTTTTTGTGCATATATTTTTGATGCAAATGAGAAGCATCTCATTTCCATTTTCACCTTTCCCTAAGTCTCTTATTTATGGAAACTTAAAAAAATAAGTTTATGGGCTTTCAGAAACACCTAGACCAAGACCTAAAATCTATCTGGCCAACTCTGTATGATGACATGAATGCTAATGAGAGAACTTTCTAGGACAATAATTGCTTTACATATCACATACTTTATAATTAATTTGTGAATGTCTGTTTCCCCCACAAGACCAAAGTATTAAGTAGTTAGGAACTATGTCTCTTATGTTTACCACATCTCTAAAATGCCTCACAAAAAACTTGCTGAGAATGTATTTGAATGAATTTTAAAAAATACCTTAAAGATACATAAGTTGTAAATGAAACAACATTGATACTTTAACAGAACATCTAGCATGTCATGATATCTGAAAGCTAAAAAAAAGTAATGAAATTATTGAATTTAAGTGGAGGAGAAGAAATTCACTTTTGTTGTATACTTTCCTTTTGCATATATTATCCACTTATTTTTACAGCTATCTTAAGGAGTAACTCTCATTGGAGGGTTATTAAACTCTCTGACTATTGTTTGGGGTTTGATCATAGGCTTAAGTCTATCATCTTTTCATTAGTTTTCTCTTGATCTCATTTTTTCATTTTTATGTTCATATTTTCTGCCTTCATTTGCATTAATTTTTTATGATTCCATTTTATCCTTTTAATTATCCAAATTACTATTATTTGTTAACTCTTGTGTTTTTAGTGGTTGTTTTAGGGTTTTTAGTATACATATTAAATTATCATAGCCTACATTCATCTACATTTTATCTATACTAATTCTAATGAAATTATACCAATTTAAATACACTTAAAGAAATTGACAATAATATACCTTCATTTCTTCCCTTTTCGCCTTTGAGCAATTTTTTGTCATAATTTTACATTATATTATAAGTCCCTAATATACAATTATTATTATTGTTTAAATAGTTATCCATTAAATAGATTTAAATAATAGTAATAAACATTTCTCACATATTTACACATGTAGTTACACTTTCTAGCCCTCTTCATTCCTTGTGTAAATCCATATTTTTGACCTGACATCATTTTCCTTCTGCCTAAGAGCATTCTTCAGTATTTATTGTGGTGCAAGTCTTTAAATATGAATTCTTTCTGCTTTTTCATGCCTTGAAAATGCTCTATTTCATTTTTGTTTTGAAAGTAATTGCAGTGGATATAGAGATCTAGATTAACAGTTTTGTTTGTTTTTCCTTTAGCACTTTGAAGATGTTCTACTGTCTTCTGATTCTTACTGCTTTCAAGAAGTTGGTTAATGTTCTTATATTTTTCTTCTCCAGCGGTATATCTTTTTTTCCTGGGTCTGTAAAGATTTTCTGTTTATCTCTGAGAAATGTGGTTATTATTTTACTTTTTTATTGCTGGTGTAACAAATTACCACCAACTTAATGATTAAGAGAGCATAATTTTATTGTCTCACAGTTTTATAGGTCGGTAATTCAGTATAGATCCACTGACTAACTCAGAGTTGGCAGGTAGCATCCCTCTCTAGGAGAGAATCCATTTCCTGGTCATTCGTGTTGTTGGCATAATTCAATTACTTGTGGTGTAGACCAAGGTCCCCATTTTCCTGCTGTCTATAAATTGAGGACTGTTTCCAGTATCTAGAGGCTACCACATTCTTTGAGTCATGGCCTTCTTTATTTTTGTATTTCTATAAATATTGCTGAGCTTTGGCCTGGAACTTGGTTAAGTAACTGGTAATAATTTGATTCTTTCAGGTCTTGCTTTTAAGATTTGTTAGGTGAGACCAAAAAGATTAGTATGGTTTAATCATTCCAATTGTGAAGCACAATGTTTCTGGATACCCTACTACTCAATGTCCTATAAATTATGCGTTTCCATTCTGGCTCGTGGGAATAGGCGCTATTCCCAGCTCCATGTGAGCTCAGGCAGTATTTCTTCCAATCCTTTTTGTGACTCTCTCTTCAATCTCAGGTAGTTTTTTAATATGTATTTGTTGATAATACTCTGCTGAATATCCAAAGACAACCTTCAGAAGATAACTGGAGCTCTCTGTTTACATAGTGTTTTCCTGTCCACCATATGAATTCTAGCCACTTTGTTTTCTCCTAGACTCTCAGTTCTGCTTTCTCTACAGTGAGTGCACTGGGATTCAGCTGGTATCCCTTTCCTGTGGTCTTGGTTTATAAGCTCTCCAAGCACTAAGCTGGGATAATTATAAGATTGATCTCATTTTTTTTTTCCTTGTGTCCAAGAGAGCATTCACTTTCATCACCTAATATCCATTATCTTGAACACCATGATTTCATAAATTCTGTTCAGGTTTTGATTGTTAAAAACAGATGAATCAATTAGTATTTGTTTACTTCACGTTTGTTACAGAAGTCTCTCCAGAGAATCTATTTAGAACTGTAGAGCACAACTGAGAACTTAAAGCATCATGTCCTTATTTTTTGACTCAATAATTTCTTTTATTATTTTATTTAAAAATCTAGTCCTAGTCATTTTTTAAAAAGGTAGGAGGACTCCTGCTAAAGAAAGAGAATATATGTATGAGAAAGAATAATTCATACTTCAATAACAAAGAAGATAGATAAACTAAATCTGACACAATGCTGAGTGACTATATCTATGTTGGACATAGTAATAACAATAATAATCTAAGACAGCAAGAAAAGTTTCAATTTTAGTCAGTACCCTCTCTTTATGAAATTAAGAATGTGAAATCATCTGTTTTTTAAAGATTTATAAATCAGAATGGCTAAAATAAAGGCTTATTTTACTTTTTATCATGATAGTCTATACTTCAGTTACCTGAGGCATTTTTCTGTGGACTAACTCATTTTGTGTGATGCAGTGTGAGTAAAGTTGTGCCTTGTCTGTCTGAGGTGCGAGCAACCTGTCCATTTGTATCTATCAAGCAGATATTCCCCTTTGGTCCTTCACTAACATGCACAAGAGGACTTTAGTGGTTTATATTTTACTCATCATTTTGGCATTTTATTCTTTAATTGGGGCTTCTAACCGGAGGACCCAGGGTGTGCTGTGTAATGTGTCCCTTCAGAAAATAAAAAAGAAAACTTGCCTAAAAGGAATGTCAAGCTGTGATCACTCATTCCTCAATCAGCACATACCAGAATCTCCTTTACAATGCCCAATAATTAGAATGGTTAAATTACTTTCTCAAGGCCATACGTCAATTTAGGGGAATATTATAATTGCCTCTCAGATTGTCCAAGAACTCTAATAATAAAACGTGACTATGGAAGCAATTTGTAGTCCTCATTAAAAAAAGAGCTGTACAAAAACAAACTTAGACATACAAAGAATTTTATTTCCTTTTTTCAAAAATTCTAATTCAACAGTTAAAAAAAGTTTTAATCTTCTTTTTTTTTTTTTTTAATCTTTTCCATCACTCCAGTGAAGAGTACTTTGTGAAGAACAAAAGTTCATGTAAAGTGTTCTACCAGCCCAATAAAAGGTGGGCTTTTATTCTTTGAGGTTAAGTTGAGATTAAAACAATTAGTCATCTGAATCTAACTTAAATGATATCAAAAACTGAGATAATAAGCAGCATTATCCTACCCACGGGATTCTGCTCTGACTGCAAATGGTAAATATCACCTTTATTTTAGATTCATTTTTTGTCTTTAATTTACTGCCATGCAATCACCCAGAAATGAATGTATGCTAATTTACTACACTATTTGAGGCATACATGAAATGTGCCAAGGTTGTCAATCTCATGTCACTTGTTCACCCATCCACTTTCAGGAGCTGAAATAACTATACCTGCCTCATCACAATTCTTAGACATCGTTTCATCTTCATCAGAACTGTCTTATATGGTGAAATTATTTAAGTAATTAGAGAAGCTACCACTTAATCCATATGAGTCACAGAAAAATCAACAACAGTAACCAACAGTTAACAATGAACTATTCTCCTTATAGTAGAGGGGAGATGATTAATTAGAGAAGGGAATTAATGAAATCATCCAACTAAGCCCCTGTTGAGAAGGTTTACAGAGGGTGGATTCACAGCTGAAATATATTGTCTTGTGCTGGAGCAATTATAAGCAATTAGATACCAAAAGAAATAATTGAAATCTAAGATGGAACAATAGTCTTTTTATGATTCTGTAATGTACACACCCAGAACTGTTAACTACAACAGTGATAATAGTTTGAATCTAGAATTAAATTATACTAGTTGCTAATATTTCTCATCTCTTAAAAGATTTGTGGCAACACATATTGGGGCCATTTTTCTCCTTTTCAAATTGCCTTTATGCTCAGCCAGTGAATAAATGAAGCTGAAAATTAATTCACATAGCATTTTAACCAATAGTCAGTAATTTCTGTTCTGCAAGCAAGAAACAGCCCAATGCACTTAGGAATGATTTTCCCAAAAGCCACTCTGTTAGCTGCCACCTGAAGGGAACAAATCCATTTTATTGTCTTACCTTTTTGCCAAATGAAATTCTTGTTTTTATTAAGATGCCAGTATCTAAGCTACATTTTATTCAGTATAGAGGCCATTTGTCTTTTATTTTTGGCCAAACTGCATCGGAGCATCTTCCAATATTTGGGCATCTCTCTACTTTATAGATCTTGTTAGTTGGCTGCCTTCTATTATTAAAGCAAAAAAGGCTAGTCAAATGCTTTCTTAGCCCTCTTACCAGCCAGGACAAGAGGCTGGGTCTACCAGTGAAATGCACCCAGCCCAGAGGTTCAAGGCCCACAGTGGACTCTAATTTTTGTAGTAGTAATAATTGAAAGATGAAAGAAGGTAACCAGAGCAAACTTCAAGGTCTAGTGTTTCCCATTAGTACCATTCGTACTGATATCCTCAGCAGATCAGTTCTGTGGCATGATTTTTGTCATTGCCCTTTATTGCATCTACCTACCAAATAAAACAAAACTGTTTTGCTAGTTCATGATACCACTGTCTTTCCAAAAAAACCTTCCTGTCTCCCACTAGATTGGTCTAGTGAAAAGAACCTGGCCTTTGCAATCAGATACACTCAGGTTCTGACCTCATCCTGCTCAGTTCTCTAAATTGTATTATTAAGCTCTAGTCAATCTGAGGCCAACTTTTCTCTTTGTAAAACTGGATTGCTATGCATATCAGATGAGTGAACACATGTACAACACCTAGCATATGTCAGGATAATTTACTGATATATTAATTGCTATTTTGTTTTTACTGAAGTTGAAAAATTAAAACAAACTGTGAATAACATTTTGTGCTCTGGATGTTTTTTCCCTCTCATTTTGTGTGGTGTTAGTGAGGCTTCTGTGCTTTTTCATCTCAGAGTAGTTCAGGCTAAGAGATTACCTGAAGATATTTCCCAACTGCATTAGTTTTTGTAAGGTTGAGTTCACAAAAGGGTTATTTTAAGAACAAAGAGAAGTAAGTGCAAGCAACAGATGGGAGGAAGTCTTCCCAAGCAGGCAAAGAAGCTTGTGAGGTTCTTAGACTGGGAAGATGGAGTAACCCCACGGAGTGGAGGTGCCTACGTTGCACACCTAGAGAGATAGAAACCTGTCACTGGCTGTCCTAGCCTCCACTTGGAAGAGCAGCAGAGCTACTGGCCAGCAAGGGACCATACAATTATACTAAAGAACATTTTCTAGTTTTGTCTTTGTTTTTGCACAGCTCTTATATGTGTACGTGTCCAGAGGAGGAGTAAAGATCTTACCACAGATCCATTAATGAACTTAAGTTTCCTCATAACCCAACAGAATGAGGATTCAGTGTCATCTTCGGTTTACTTTGAAAGAAATGATATATGTCTTGCTTGCCTTTGTCGACTATGATTCTTTTGGTTATAGTCACACAGTGGTACCATAGAAAATACCAGTTCTATATTTTTTGGTCCTTTTTTTTTTTTTTTCTTTATCACTTCCAGTTATTGTGAAGTACCTAGTTCAGGACCTAGCACACAAAAAGTTACTCAGTATATATTAGTTCTGTGCTTTCCTTGAAGTCGCTAAATCTTAAACTTGTGAGGTCATTTCTAGACCTAACACATTAGCATGGGCTTGAAATTTCAGCGGCTTCAAGTTAAGTTCATTCAAATATGCTTTATCTTGCAATTTTTGAAAAAAATATTTTATATTGATTGTTTTAAGGGGAAGACAGAAGACAATCATGCTCATTACAGGGCCCGCCTTGCCTTGTGATATATTTGGGATGAGGATGAAGAGGGAAGAATTATACTTTATTTTGAACATCAACAAAAACAAAATAGAAAAACAGTAGGAATAAATTGGAGACAAAGGGTGCATTTACAGGAGGAAACAATGAACCAAAACTTATCAAGATTGAGCATATATATACACTGGGTTAAGAACAGACATGGATAAAATGATTAGAGATAATAATTGTCAATTGTATATGGATTAGCTGTTATCCTAGGTATTTTTTCATGTATTACCACATATAATTTTTACCTAAGTTATGAAATATGTCTTATTTTCATTCACTTAACAAATAAGGAAAGTGGGGTACTGAGAAGTTGAGGTTTATCCATAGTTACTCAGTAGAAAAAAATAGTCAAGGTTTTAAACCAGCAATTTGACTTGATATTCCACATACCCACCACACTATATTAATTTCTATATTTTAAAAATATATCAATCTTTGGGATGCAGCAAAAGTGGTCCTAAGAGGGAAGTTTATAGCAATGCAGGCCTATCTCAACTAATAAAAATAAATAAATAAATAAAATAAAAAGCTACAAAAAAAAGAAACAAGAAAAATCTCAAACAACTTAACCTTACACCTAAGTGAGCTAGAAAAAGAAAGAAAAACAAACAAAACCCAAATCAGCAAAAGGAAGGAAATAAGTTTAAAAAAAAAAGGGGGACTTAAAGAAACACAATTACTAATGAAAGAGAAGAAATAACACCATAGAAATTCAAATGATTGTAATAGAATATTATGAAAACCCATATGCCAACAAATTGGACAACTTAGAAGAAATGGATAAATTACTAGAAACATATAACCTACCAAAACTAAAGCAGGAAGAAATAGAAAATTTGAACAGACAGATTATTAGCAATGAAATTGAATCAGTAATCAGAAAACTCCCCAAAAATAAAAGTCCAGGACCAGATGGCTTCACAGGCAAATTCTACCAAACGTTTAAAGAAGAGTTAATATCTATTTTTCTTAAACTATTCTAAAAAATACAAGAAGAAGGAAATATTCCAAATTCTCTCTATGAGGCCAGGGTCACCCTGATACCAAAATCAGATAAAGACACCACCAAAGAAAAAAAGAGAACTACAGGCCAATATCTCTCATGAATATAGATGCAAAATCATCAACAAAATATTAGCAAACCAAATCCAACAATGCATTAACAAAATCATATGCCACAATCAAGTGGGTTTTATGCCTAGGCTGCAAGCATGTGTGGTTCAGTATTCACAAAATAATCAGCAGGATACATCACATCAATAAGAGAAAGGATAAAAAACATTTCAATAGATACAAAGCATTTGACAAAGTGTAACATCCATTCATGATAAAAACCCTCTGCAAAGTAGGTCAAGAGGGAACATTTCTCAACATAATAAAGGCCTTATATGAAAAACCCACAACCAACATTATACTTAATGGTTAAAAACTGAGAGCTTTTTCCCTAAGGTCAGGAACAAGACAAGGATGTCCACTCTCACCACTTTTATTCAATATAGTACTGGAAGTCCTAGCTACAGCAATTAGAAACAAATATGAGGCATCCAAATTGGTAATGAAGAAGTAAAATTTTCACTATTTGCAGATGACATGACACTCTATATAGAAAACCCTTGGGGTTCCTGGTGGCTCAGTTGGTTAAGCGTCCAACTTTTGATTTTGACTAGGTCATGATCTCAGAGTTGTGAGACTGAGCCCCTCATTGGGCTCCACGCTGGGCATGGAGCCTGCTTAAGATTCTCTCCCTCTCTCTCTACACCTCCCTCCTGTTCTCTCCCTCTGAAAGAAAGAAAGAGAGCAAGAGAGAGAGAAAGCAAGAAGGAAAGAAAGAAAGAAAGAAAGAAAAAGAAAGAAAGAAAGAAAGAAAGAAAGAAAGAAAGAAAGAAAGAAAGAAGAAAGAAAGAAAGAAAGAAAGAAAGAAAGAAAGAAAGAAAGAAAGAAAGAAAGGAAAAGAAAGGAAAAGAAAGAAAGAAAGAAAAAGAAAAGAAAGAAAATCCTACAGACTCCACCAAAAAACTACTAGAACTGATAAATGAGTTCAGTAAAGTCACAGGATATGAAATCAGTGTACAGAAATCTGTTGCATTCCTATAATAAAGAAGCACAGAAAGTGAAATTAAGAAAACAATCCTATATTCAATTGCACCAAAAACAATACAATATCTAGGAATAAACTTAACCAAAGAGTGAAAGACCTATACTCTGAAAACTATAAAACACCAATGAAAGAAATTCAAGACAATGCAATATAATGACAAGACAGACATTCCATGTCTATGGGTTGGAAGAACAAATATTATAAAAATGTCTATACTACCCAAAGCAATCTACAGACTTCATGCAATTCCTATCGAAATACCAACAGATTTTTTCACAAAACTAGAACAAACAATACTAAAATTTGTGTGGAACCACAAAAGACCTCAAATAGCCAAAGTAATCTTGAAAAAGAAAAACAAAACTGGAGGTATCACAATTCCAAATTTCAAGTTGTATTACAAAGCATTAGTAATTAAAACAGTATGGTACTGGCATAAATATTGACACAGAGATCAGTGGAATAGAACAGAAAACCCAGAAATAAACCCATAATTATGTGATCAATTCTTTGACAAAGGAGGAATGAATATCCAATGGGAAGAAGACAGTCTCTTCAACAAATGGTGTTGGAAAAACTGGACAGCTGCATGCAAAAGAATGAAACTGAACCACTTTCTTACACCATACACAAAAGTAAACTCAAAATGGATTAAGGACCTAAATGTGAGACCTGAAACCATAAAAATCCTTGAAGAGAGCACAGGCAGTATTCTCTCTGACATCAGCTGTAGCAACAATTTTCTAGATATGTTTCCTGAGGCAAGGGAAATAAAAGCAAAAATAAACTATTGGACTACATCAAATAAAAAGTTTCTGCAAAGAAAACAATCAACAAAACTAAAAGGCAACCGGGTGCCTGGGTGGCTCAGTCATTAAGCGTCTGCCTTCAGCTCAGGTCATGATCCCAGGACCCTGGGATGGAGCCCTGCATCAGGCTCCTTGCTCAGCAAGGGGCCTGCTTCTCCCTCTGCCTGATGCTACCCTAGTTGTGCTTGCTCTCTCAATCTCTGTCAAATAAATAAATAAAATCTTTAAAAACAAACAAAAAACACTGAAAGGTAAATGCAATGGGAAAAGATATTTGCAAATAATACATCTGATAAATGGTTAGTATCCAAAATATATTAAAAAACATAAAAGTCAATAAGCCAAAAACATGATCTCATTTAAGACTGGGCAGAAGACATGAAGAGACATTTTTCCAAAGATGACATCCAGATGGCCAAGAGACACATGAAAAGACGTTCAACATCACACATCATCAAAACTACAATGAGATATCACTTCACATCTGTCACAGTGGCCTGAAACACACACACAGACCCCCCCCACACACACACACACAAGAAACAAGTATTGGCGAGGATGTGGAGAAAGGGAAACCCTCTTGCACTGTTGGTGGGAATGCAAACTGGTGCAACCACTGTGGAAAATAGTGTGGAGGTTCCTCAAAAAATTAAAAATAGAGCTACCCCATGATCCAGTAATCACACTACTGTGTATTTACCCAAAGATGCAAGAACACTAATTTGAAAGGACACATGAACCCCTATTTATTGCAGCATTATTTACAAAGCAAACTAGGGAAGCAGCCCAAGTGTCAATCAATAGATGAATGGATAAAGAAGATGTGGGTGTATATATAGAGAGAGTATAATGCTAAGCAAAATAAGTCAACCAGAGAAAGATAAATACCCTACATTTTCACATATATGTGGAATTTAAGAAACAAAACAAATGAGCAAAGGAAAAATAAAAGAGGTAGAGAGACTGAGAGAGAGAGAGAGAGAGAACAACAAACCAAGATATAGACTCTTAACTATAGAGCACAGATGGTTACCAGAGGGGAGGTGGGTGGGGGGGAAATGGAGAAAATAGGAGATGGGAATTAAAAAAATTCTTAAAAAAAATCAACTAAATAACCTATGAGAGACAGAATAATTCTATGACTGACAGAATAAAGAAATAATGCAAAGTACTAAGACAGCTTTTCTTTTGAAAATAGAATTAGATAAATAGGAAGAACTTTGCAATGGTCCTGTGAGGAATGAAGGATTTAGGTTTATTTAAGGGAGATTTTTGTTACAGAAGCACTTCCAAGTACTACTGCTGTTGCAAAGGAAAAATTGTTTACATATCTTAGACTTTATCTGTAATTCCCGGGTGTTCTTACATTCAGGAAATAACAATACGAAATTCTCAGCAATGTGGACTCATAGTAAAGTTCTTTGTCATGCCTTGAGACCTGTGCTCATTATACCTTAGCAGGATTTGTTTGGCTCTGTTCTGAAACTGGATAAAAGAAGGAAGATAGAGCACTTGCATGGCAAATGGTTGCCCAGTTGTAGATGGCAGCCTATATATCCATATAATCTATGAAACATAATTGCAATTGATGTGACATCTGAATCCATAGCTAGGAAACCCATAATAGCAGCCTGGAGATCCCCACAATTAGACATGCAGCAAAAGAGAAATGGAGAGAGGATTGTGCAAGCAAATGAGGAGCTGCAAACAATAGCTGGCCTGGTGACTGAAAGAACTTCCACATTAGAAAGGACACATTTGTATTGTTTCACTCATTTAAGTCATGGCTCAGCATGTGGCTGACTGCTGTGAAATCTGTAACTTAGTTTTCAGAATGGCCTTGAGGGTTGTATTATTTGTTTTATCAGTGGTGGAAGTAACTAGGTTGTAAAAGCATACTCTAAGACTGTTGAATTACAGACCTGTACCTCTGAAACATAATACATTATATGTTAAAAAAAAAGAAGAATATAGTAGGAAGGGAAAAATGAAGGGTGGGAAATCGGAGGGGGAGATGAACCATGAGAGACTATGGACTCAGAAACAAACTGAGGTTCTAGAGGTGGGGGGGAGGTGGGGGGATGGGTTAGCCTGGCGATGGGTATTAAAGAGGGCATGTATTGAATGGAGCACTGGGTGTTATACACAAACAATGAATCACAGAACACTATACCAAAAACTAATGATGTAATGTATGGTGATTAACATAACATAATAAAATTAAAAAAAATTTTTTTTAAAAGTTTATTGAGATGTGTCTAGATATGAACCAAAGTCAAAAATTTGAAGAAAATTAAAATAAATGACTTCACTTTTATTTTAATATGTTCCTAATGTTTTCCTTTCAATATATCTTACTTTTTAAAAAATACGGACTTCTTGTGCAATAAGAATTCATAATTAACTCTAGCATGGAAATAATTCCATCAGAGCCCCATCTTTCTTTTTGTGCCCCTAGGCATTTACATTCTTACGTGAGTCATAGAATTTAAAGGTTGACTTAGAAGTTATCTAAAAGGAGAGTAGAAAATATCCCATTCAGTCACAGTTAGTGTTTTGGTTATTGATGTTTCTAGATAAGCTGTTGTAAATGAATCCAAATATATTCTGATACTAATATTAAGCCATATCTAAAAGAAACATAACTGATGACAATAGGTATTGGTTTTGACATCGTTCAAATCTCCGTATTGCCACTGTTTAACTCATGCATGCTTGGGCTGATTATCTAACCTCTCCTAGCCTTAGTTTCATGTAAAAATGGTGAAATTGCAACTACCTCACAGGAGTTTTATAAGAATTAAATGATGTTATGTATTGTAGAATGTCACTTATCTGACTTTATTGTGACAGGCGGTTTATTCATTAAAAATCGGTTAAATCAGAAATGGATAGTATTCCAAATATCCTGGGAGTCGATCAATATGATAAGCACGGGGAATGGAGAGTGATGTGTTCTTATTATTGATTTCCATGAAGGTCAGTCAAGAGACTTTCTTCTGTATAAGAATAAGCCTGACTCAGAGCCTAGAACCTAGCTCAACATATATCTGCTCTTTTCTCTTCCCTCGCTGGAAATTCAGTGGAATCATTGAGAAGTCCAAAGACCAACTGTTTTCTTGTGGTTGTTTCAAAGGAAATATTTTTTTCTGATTTAAAAATATGTTTATAATAATCGTCATCAACAGCAGCAAATATAGGTTAGCTTTAAAAAGAAACCAAAACTAATATTTTCATAATATGCCCAATAGACTGTGTAGTTCCATATCTGAAAAAAAATAGACTCTCACCTCATATCCTTGTATCTCCAGGATATGGAATAATTTATTTATGAAACTATATGATTATAAAGGAAATTAAATTTTAAGAAAAAAGAACAACACATTTTATTTCATTAAAATTTAAACTTTTGTCCAATAATAGAAGACATTCTTCCATTGTAAATCAGAAAACCACTTTGGAGAAAGCTGTGGCAATATGTAGTGAAGCTGAACATCTGCATCTCCTATGACCCAGGACTTCCACATCACAACACACACCATGGAGAAATTACTGAACAAGATACATCTTCAAGGATGTCCTGTACATGGTAGAATGCAACACAATGTGCAGTGGTAAAAAACTTAGAAATATCTAACTATTCAACAAATTATAATGGGTACATTTCACAAAATGGAATATAACACACATTGTATAGTTAACAAGCTTAAATTATTGTGTGTGGTTCTGCTCTAGGTGATTTACAAATATTAGCACATTTAATCCTTATCATAAGCCTGTGAAATAAAAGCTGTTAAACATTCCCATTTTATAGGAGAGGAAAATGAGGCACAGTGAGCTTAAGTACCTTATCCAAGATAGCACACGGCTAATAAGTATCAAAGGTAGAATTCTAATTTTGTTTGGTTTAAGAGTCTTTAATATTAACCACTTTGCTTTTTGGCTTCTTCAATGATGATGAATGAACTAAGTTCCATCATTAAAATCGATATATGTCAAAAACATAATGTTGAATGGAAAATGCATGATGAAAACAATAAATTCAGTATGATACCAAGCATTGAATCTTTAAAAGCAAGCAAAAAAGTACTATATGTTGTTAATGAATATGTTTATGTAGTAAAGTATTTAAATTATTAAAAAATTTCTTTGTGTCTTTCTCAGTTTCTTTCATGAATATTCTATAGTTTTCTGAGTACAGATTCTTTGCCTCTTTGGTTAGATTTATTCCTAGGTATCTTATGGTTTTGGGTGCAATTGTAAATGGGATCGACTCCTTAATTTCTCTTTCTTCTGTCTTGTTGTTGGTGTATAGGAATGCAACTGATTTCTGTGCATTGATTTTATATCCTGCCACTTTCCTGAATTCCTGTATGAGATCTAGCAGTTTTGGGGTGGAGTCTTTTGGGTTTTCCACATAAAGAATCATATCATCTGCAAAGAGTGAGAGTTTGACTTCTTCTTTGCCGATTCGGATGCCTTTTATTTCTTTTTGTTGTCTGATTGCTGAGGCTAGGACTTCTAGTAATATGTTGAATAGCAGTGGTGATAGTGGACATCCCTGCTGCGTTCCTGACCTTAGGGGGAACGGTCTCAGTTTTTCCCCATTGAGAATAATATTCGCTGTGGGTTTTTCATAGATGGCTTTTATGATATTGAGGTATGTACCCTCTATCCCTCTGAAACAAATAATAACTTATATGTTAAAAAAAAAAAAAGAAGAAGAAGAAGATAGTAGGAAGGGAAAAATGAAGGGGGCAGAAATCAGAGGGGGAGACGAACCATGAGAGACTATGGACTCTGAGAAACA
>NW_022589709.1:30721774-30969063 GCF_004348235.1 Phoca vitulina | reverse complement strand
AGACGAACCATGAGAGACTATGGACTCTGAGAAACAAACTGAGGGTTCTAGAGGGGAAGGGGTGGGGGGTTGGGTTAGCCCAGTGACGGGTATTAATGAGGGTACGTATTGAATGGAGCACTAGGTGTTATACGCAAACAGTGAATCATGGAACACTACATCAAAAAAATAGATAAATAGGAAAAAAATTATTGAAAATTAATGCAAAAGATAAAATCAAGTTCAGGATAGGGATTACTTCTGGATAAGAAGGAGAAAAGGAAATGAAATAAATAAGGGTGCTCCAGGAGCTTCAAATGCATTGAAATAGTTTACCTATTTAAAACCAAATATAGTAGAATATTCAGATAGGTTAAAGCCAAGTTGTGGATACAAAGTTCTTTATTGTAGTAGAATTTTTTAAATTATTTAAAAATATATAGTACTAACATATATGTATTTATTATATATTCCTCCTACCAAAAAGAATGTTAATCTTCTTATGTGGGTTTTCTATTTTTTTTTTTTACAAATGCACCCACACTTTCTACACACACACACACACACACACACACACACACTGCCCACATACATGCATGCACATAAACTGATCTGTAACTGACTTTAGAATATTTAACGATATATTGTATAGTTTGTTCCAAAGTCCATAAATATAAGTGTGTAGCATGAGTTTAAGTATCTGCTTTGCATGCTATTTATACTCCTATCACTTTTTGACAGGCGGTATGTTATTTCAAAGTTTTCACTATGATAAGCGATGTTGCAATGAACATGTTTTTATAGGCATCAGAATCAGTTCAAAAAGATTTTTAACAAAAAAATAGGGTTCACACAAACAATTTGTTATTATGTAGAGGGATTGAAACAAATGTTATTTTTACTTTTTTTTCCAACCTTGTTTGCAAAAGGCAAAGGAGTCAAATATCATCTAAATAAACTGTTTCCAACTTTTATAATATTACCGGTATCGTGGAAATAAGTGTATAATGTCTTGTAAGACTTTTTACAGTGGTTATTAGGGTGTTAGTTATTGCAATACAATTTTCTTGTAGATTCAATTAACTGGCAAATCACATTTAGATATCATACTATTAATGCAAATTGTACTATCAGTTACACACACATACATATATATGTATACACACATATACATTCTATATATGTGTAAAACATCTCTGAGGAGCTCAAAGCACATTTCAGACTTTGGAATTAATTCTCACAACATAATCCTTTGAGCTAATGCCATGATGATATTAGTCCTTATTGTCCCTTTCACTGAAGTAGAAGTAATGGTCAGGTGTACTCTTGGAAATGGGAAGAAAATCTGCTTTCCTCCTTCCCAAGGGAACTCTTGATCCATATCTTTCTTGAAGAAGATGGTATTGGAGAAGGCGCCAGTAGTGTTTCTTGCTTCTTTGAACCTGTAATTCATCTGTGAACTGACATGGACCAACTTGGACAAACCACCTTCAAATCTATTCCCATTATATCTTTCTAGTCTAGCCATTGAATTCACTTTTTTGGCTTTCTTTTTTCACCTGGCATTTCAGGTCAAAAATTGGCAAAGGAAACTGGGCAATTCAGGATTTTACCCTGTTGAGAATATCACCATTTATCCAAGTGCCCTTGTACACTGCTTAGAATCAGTGATCTGTATTCTAATGACAACTCTTGAGGTCTTCACAGAATGGTTATTCTCTTTACTCCATGATACTCATTGTCTTTCAAACTTTTTAGGTCTTACTGCAATCCACTGTGCCCATGACTATGTAACCAATTCTTTCTGGACAGTTTTCCTAGTTCTACTATCGTTCAAGAACAGAAATTCTATAGCTCCCCCCACCTTTTCTACTATTTAAATCTTCCTTTTGACAGCTTTTTTCTTATTTTCATCTGTTTTCTGATACTCCAATCCTATCTATTCTCTTATTTTGATATTTCCTTGTGATGGTTGGCCTCACTTTGTGTGTGTGTGTGTGTGTGTGTGTGTGTGTTTCACATCTACACACTCATCAGTGCAAACTCTAAACACTAGATCACTCTCAGCCTCTACTTGTCATGGGAGGAAAAATGAACATGCTAAAACTTGGAATTTTATATCTTTACGTAAACCTTTGTTCAAGAATTTTCCTCATTAAGTATGATTCTGCCTCTATTCCTGCCAAAACTGATCAAGATTCACATTCTGTTTGAAATGCATTTTCATTTGTGTGGTTTTTGAGATCTTTCCTGCTAGAATCAGAAGTGATCATCTCTCCTTATCTTAAGAGAGTTCATATTTATTGAGCACATAATACATGTGAATTATTTTGTTAGATACATTACACAACATCTCATTTATCTTTCATTAACAACCTGAGTTAGTGGATTTCAGTCCTTTCAAGTCCAATGCCTTATTTTATAACAAATGTTTTATGACCTCTTTACCAACCCAAAATTGAATTCCAGAAAGAGCAACATGCTTATGCACCTAATTTTTTTTTAAAAAAAGGATATAATTTTATCTTGTTAAAACTTAAATAAATACTTTGATGTGTATTTTAATATGTAAATGTTTAGGCATGACCACAGTAGATGGCTTAATGAAATAGATTCTTTCACCATTTTATTTTATTTTTTTAAAGATTTTATTTTATTTATTTGAGAGAGTGAGCAAGTGAAAGAGAGAGAGCATGAGCAGGAGGAGGAGCAGAGAGAGAAGGAGAAGCAGACTCCCTGCTGAGTGGGGAGCCCAATTCAATTCTGGGACTCTGGTATCATGACCTGAGATGAAGGCAGACACTTAACCAACTGAGCCACTCAGGTGCCCCTCTTTCACCATTTTAGAGAAGTAAGTGTCAGAGACCATTCTGCACATGAACTATAGGAAAACCAAAGAGAAGAGATATTATTAGATGCTAATTCAAAAATAAGTGTTAAGATAAATATTCAGAGACAAGATATTAGTGTATGATAAGAAACAAAATATATGAAATAATCAAATAAAGGGTAAACATAACAAGACAAATTACAAACTGACCTGGAAGAAAAGAGAAAGTATGATATAACCTTGTCAAACTTCATTGCAAAACTGTCATTTGATTTTGGCATTTTTTTTTTGTTTGGTTTTTCTTTTTTACTTCCTATGGAAAACAAAAATCTTGACAGAAAAGCCATAAATTTAATTTCTGTATGGCAGTATAAAAAGCAATGCCAAGTATTCCCATAGCAATTGTTGAGTTTTTCATACTACTGAATACTTTGGACAGGATATTAATGATGTATCTCTATCTCTATACTATCTCTCTATATCTCTGTTGCCTTTGAATGCAATAGGCACAAATACAAACTGATACAAGTGTATTGTTTTGGCTGCCCAAATACTGTTTTGCCTCTGGGATTTTTATTTTTGAAATGATGAACCATTCCTGGTAAAGCTCAGGAAATAAAAGTACAGTGTTTCCTTAACTTGCATGTTAAAATAGAAAATTCAATATAAACCAAATCTAAGCAAAAGTACTTGGTATATCGATGTAAACAGAGGTTTAGGCTGATATAATTATAAACAGATTTTTAAACTACATTTCCAGGTGGACATTTAAAAATCTGTAGACATGCAGAATGCTCAGCCTTGAAAAGACATTGGTACCACTGCTCCTCCTCTCAAATGCTAGCAGCACCTCCAATCACTGAGGCAATCATTGTTAGTATTTGCAATGTCCAGGTCTTGCTTACTAACTAGAATACAAATTTAGAGGCATGCTAGTTTGTAATTATCTTTGTATGCCCTAAAAGCATCTAACATAATATGTTGCATGTAAGGGGGATATAAATAATAATTTTCCAATTATTTAACTTAGAATTTAATTAATCTCTTCATTGGATAGCTTGGTATATTGGAAAAAAGAGTTTAAATAAGTCAAACAATGTGCTTATGACATAACCCTATTTCAAATGTAGACCCCTAGTCCTATCTAAATATCAGCCATCAGATCATGTTAACTTTCCGCTAATAGTATAAAGTGTGAGACCTCAATGATATTTCAAAAAAATTAACTTCTCTCCAAAGAGCGTGATAAAATGGAATGTGCTCAAATACATTTTATAAATCCCAAGAAAGCAAGAAAGCATCCTATTTGCCAAGCATTCCAGCCAACTAGGAACCTTCTTGATCTAATGCTATATATTTTTTAGTTGCTCACAAACCATTGGTAGCCCCCCTCCCATTTTGCTTTGCTCCTGGATTAGAAATCCAATTACATTAGTTTTTAGATGATTATATTTTCTGTAATTCATGGCCGTCAATATTAAAGAAGCTCTGTGCATTTGTTTTTTATTAGAAGTGACTCTAAGAGCTGTTTATGCTGGTGGTGGGGTAATATGGAAGATTAGTAGAAATAGAATTACCAGAGAATGAAGTCATAGCTAAGGAATGGAAGCAAGGGCATCTCTTGTTCCTACAGATATATACAAGTGATTTTCAATCCACTAGACTGTGGTGTTGCTCATACATTGGCAACAAGACTGCCACAGATTTTCCCCTGAGGTTCCTTTGGTAACTGTAGCTTAGTTTAGTCTCCAATGTGGGTTGGAATATGTTAAAGAGAAACATGTTTTTTTCTTTCCAGCATTTGACCAAATAAGTACCATTTGACTACGCCTTCTCCCCCTCTAAGTGCACTGACATTAAGTCACCAATCTGTAATTGTGGGCATGATGACTAACCTTTTCTTTTTACTCTTTTTCCCAAATTTAAGTTCCCATCATGGACTCCACAAAGCATATCCTGTCAAGACAAGTGGTTAATGCTGGCTAATTGGACATAATAATAAAAAAGAAAAAGAAAAAAAAAAGAAAGAAAAGAAAAAAAAAGAAAAGTGGTTAAGCATTTGTGGTAGTTTTTATTTGAAATGTGCACAAGATTTATAGGTTTTCATTAATGCTAACGGTTCATCTGAATGAAAACTGTGCTCAAACAGGTACTCCTCTAAATGTGTTTTTCAGATCTCCTTCACACACAACCACCCTCATGGTAGACTAAGGCAAAGACTATTTCTGGCAAAGTACATATATTTCATACAACTGAAGGTGGGGCTCTTGAAGCACTGACACATTTTCTAAAAACCAGATACATTATTTATTTTGCTTTTGTGCATGTAGTAATTGGCAAACTAAAAATGATGGAGAATTATTCAGTCATCTTTGTCCCTTCTGGCTTGGCACTCACTGCAGTAGCTAATGAATGCGATGGTAAGAATTTATCTGCCTTCTTGCAGCTACTGGGGTACTTGGCAGTCATTTTCAATAGATACCTAGTTGTTGTTGTGGTTCTGTCTCCAGGGCCAAATAGGATCTCAGCAGCTCATCTAGAGACAGTATTAGTCCAATGAAGTACTTTTATGGTATTTGGATAAGTTCTGCATGACAAATTATAAATTAATTTTTATTTTGGGGTATGATATCAGATACTAATGTTCCTGATGCTAAAGGTCCGAAGCCATGGTAATAAGGAAACCTAATATATTTTTAGCTTTCATCAAAAAAATCACATCTTGGGGTGCCTGGGTGGCTCAGTCGTTAAGCGTCTGCCTTCAGCTCAGGTCATGATCCCAGCGTCCTGGGATCGAGCCCCGCATCGGGCTCCCTGCTCCGCGGGAAGCCTGCTTCTCCCTCTCCCACTCCCCCTGCTTGTGTTCCTTCTCTCGCTGTGTCTCTCTCTGTCAAATAAATAAATAAAATCTTAAAAAAAAAAAAATCACATCTTCTGTTTGTAGCCAGTGTAAACTGGGACTCTTAAAGCTGCAATTTCAAAAATATATTCCCAAACTGTCTTAAGCACAGAGGAAACATACTGCTTTACATAACATAAAAGTCTAAAGAAAAAATTGGGTCCCTTCTAAAGATTAATCCTGGGACAATGAACAATATGAGGGTCCAGAGATAGTTCAGGAAGCCATTTTATATTCTGAGGATTCAGAAATTCCAAACTCCTCTTGTTTTCCAGTTCCATACAGTAAAACCAAGGAATCTGTGGATAGAACTGGAAACATCCCATGTGAAGGCAGACCACTAGACACTCTTATTCTATTTACTGCCCCTTGAGAAGATCCCTAGGATCCAGGGGATTCAGAGCCAGTTTAAGTCTTAGACAGAAACTTCTCTCTGGCTTTGCCCCATTTGTGGAAATGGCATAACCTTGGGATAAGTCACTATAACTAAGACGCAAGATACCCATAAGAAAGGTAATAAATAAATAAATAAATAAATAAATAAAATTAAAGGAAGGTTATTAGGACTAAGATAAGGGATATATTTTTCATATGACTTCAGGTCAATACTGGTAAATAAAAGAAAAGTTATATAATTTTACAGATACCTTTTCACAGAAATGTCTAACAGGGCATAATGACCATATAACAGGGAACTGAGATATTATATGAATAAATTTTTTTAATGTGGAAAGAACATGAAGGGTGTGGAACTCACTCCTGATGACTCTAAAATGTTTTGCTGAAGGAGCACACAGAGGCAGCTATAGGCTGAGAGAAGAGTCCCCAACAGCCAATTACCTACCAATTATGACCACTATAGCAGCTAGGAACTTGGCAGCTAGACATACCATGAGAATAATTTTGAAACTTCCCATGGTGTCTGAGAGAATCAGCCTGGTGAAATGCATTAAGAAACAAAATTGTAGGCCTACTTCTTTTCTATATCAAAAATCCTACAGGTTAACTTACCACACTCATTGATCAAGTGTTGATGATTCTTATAGAAATGAAAATTTACTCTAAGAATATAGGCAACTAATAAAATTCCCTTGGCAATAATAATTCAGAGACATGAGAGGGTATTTTAAATCCAATATTTTGAATCCAACAGCTATTGATTATTTTTTCTTTCATTAAAAATTCAAAAAAATTTGTATTTTTTCCTCTTGTGTAGGTTTTATTTTGAACACCATATTGCTTCAGACTAAATATGCTATCTGAGCTCAAATGGACAGTATTTTCAACTCCATAGGAAGTCATGGTTGCCAAGAAAAGATTTCAAACTGGCAGGTCAATTAGGAGTACAGAACCCCTGCTTCTAGGCAAATTTCCATGCTGACTCAGAGCAGCATGTCAATGGCTCTTCTCTGCTGGCAAGGTATATGACCTTACCAAACTTACATTTTCTTTTCAGAAAAAAAGAGTACTAATTCATTTTCAGAATATAATTGTGGTTTCAATGACCACAATAGTACTAAAATTTAAAAACTGGATTAAATTCTTAAATTCAATAATTATTGCTTGGAAATCTCTTCACAATTATTTTCAACTACGGGTATTTTAGAAATATTTGGTAAATTAGAAATAAAGTATACTTTTTCAACAGTAACTGGGAAAGCTGATTAACCATCCTATTTAACATGTTGGAAATAGTCATTTCATCTTTCTCTAATTTAACTAGAGAGGGAAATCAGTTAGTGAGTAAGAGTAAGAGTCATGTATCCTTAGCCCACAGTTATCTTCACCATAGGGCTGTTGTTGTCTACCTTGTATTAGCAGTAGAACAGTACATTTTGGTAGGGGAGGGAGGGGCTGCATTTTTTTCTTCTTCAAAATTTTGGTAGGCAATTTAAAGAATACATGTTTTGAAAAAAAGATTTATTGAGTACATCTCATTTTAAGAAATTGTTCCTGGACCTGTCAAGTAAAAATTTTAAGGTAAATTTAAATATAACAGGAATGTGTATTGTTTTCAAGGAACCCCTATAGTGTATTATTTGGTTAAACAAAGAATCCTTTAGTAATATGTTCTTCAGTTTGTTTCTATTGTTCATATCATTCATGTGGAACAGAAACTCATTCGAAATACCACATGTAAGGAGTAGGTAGTTCTGAAAAAAAACATGAGAGCAACAATAGCAGGGATTTCAAAAAAAGAAGTGTAGATGCGCTCATAGAGATTGGAACCAAAAACCTTCAAAAATAGGGATACTGCCCCTTTCTCCTGTGTTTTTGTCTTTCCTCTTGTACCTTCTGATCTCTCATGGCCCTTTCTAATCTACATGAACTCTGTCTCATAGCTTGTTACTTATAACTTTTGCTTCCCGTGAGACCTCGGGGCTCCAACTTTTCATTGTATCCTTCCATTCAGCTCCCACAACAAACTGTGTATCTCAAGTCAAGGTAGAGTCTGATTGACTCACTTCATCTTTTATAGCTTACTGATTTGCTCCTTTAAAGCAAGAGGCCCACCCTAAGACCAGTGAACTGCACAGGGCATGTTATATATATGCAGTATAAAACAGATCTATTTAAGGGCTATACTTTCAGCATATTCTGAGTGTGAGAAAGATGACCTCAAAAGGGAACTCTATGGGAGAAATTCTGAGACATTCAGAGGCTTTGCTTGCCTGGTGACATTTTTATAATTCTCTTAGCTTTATTTGTTTTCATTTTATATAAAATATGTATTTTTAAGTATGTGTGTGTGTATGTGTGTGTGTATGAGAGGGAGAGAGAGAGTTGACATTGTGATTACGTCTGAAGCTTCTACTCCCTTTCAGTCATCCTAAGGAAGCCAGTCATATGATTTGAACGGCTTTGACCTCATCCTCATTTCCAGTGGTAGACCTATTCCAAACCATTCAGCCCAACTGCTAGTAAATAGTAATTGATAACCTGAGACCTAAGACATATAGTATTTCAGTTTTCTTGGATAAGGAAATATCCTAATTGAATCAATCAAAATAAAGCCTGAGACTATTGTATGACTTTCAGGAAGGGTGAAGTTCTCACTCTTCCTGCTTGGTATGAATGATGAAGCATGTGGTGTCTGAAGCTTGATCACAGAATAGGCAATCAATTACTGTGAGGTGAGTCAATCTTACGATGGAACACATACCACCTAAGTTTGAGCTTCTGAATTAAGCCTCACAGCATATTTCTTTAAATGATGCTAGTTCCCTGAGCTGATATATTTCCTTTATTATTTCACTGAGTTACTTAAAAATGGAAGATTTCCAACTAATAAAGTCTAGTGTATTTTTCTTAGATTAAAATTTTATTGAATAAGAGACTTAGACTTTTATTTAAGTATTAACTCTAATTAAATACTGTGCTTAGGGCGCCTGGGTGGCTCAGTTGGTTAAGCGACTGCCTTCGGCTCAGGTCATGATCCTGGAGACCCAGGATCGAGTCCCGCATCGGGCTCCCTGCTCAGCAGGGAGTCTGCTTCTCCCTCTGACCCTCCCCCCTCTCATGTGCTCTCTCTCTCTCAAATAAATAAATAAAATCTTAAAAAAAAAAAAAAAATACTGTGCTTAATGTAGGTTAATATCCAGTAAACTGTATTTCCTGAAAAAGTGAAGGTGGGTGAAAAGGGATTCTTGGAAGTTTGGACAAACAGTAGGCCAAGGTGAGAAAATTAAGTCAGTTACCACGAATTCTGTGCAGGCTGGCACAGAGAATAACCTCCATAGGGGAGAGAGAAAAATTTTCACCTGTGATATAATAAATCTTTTAGTAGCTATTGTACCAATTAAGGGGATGGATTAAGAGCTATTTTTTTTTTAAGATTTTATTTATTTATTTGAGAGAGAGAGAATGAGAAAGAGCACATGAGAGGGGGGAGGGTCAGAGGGAGAAGCAGACTCCCTGCCGAGCAGGGAGCCCGATGCGGGACTCGATCCCGGGACTCCAGGATCATGACCTGAGCCGAAGGCAGTCGCTTAACCAACTGAGCCACCCAGGCGCCCAAGAGCTATTTTTTTAAATCTTCTTAGAGTGGAATGCTCTTTCACTGGCAGAGCTCAGAGTAAGCTCTGGCTATGGAGGGTGGTGGTAGTTCAAGGAGGTTTGCAGACTCTCTACTCCTAACCAGAACCCGAGTAGAATTGTAGACTGATGTGATGTGGACTGTGGAAGAATGTCCTGGACTGAGATGTGGCTATGAGCACTGAACAGTGGACAGGGAGCATACTTGATGGAGATGACCAGAACAGAGGCCAAGGAGATGACTGTGTGGGTGGCTCATCCCTCTGGATGACTGGAGCAACTCCAAGGCAGTGATTGTTTCCATACAGGCAAAACTGGAGAGGGGAGTGCCATGTAGGAGGAAACTCTTCATCCAGGTGCTCTAAGATCGGGAAATACACTCTTGGAGAAGGTAGAGCTTTCAGGAAAATGTACTATATATTAAAGCTAACTCCCAACATAGTTCTCTTGTAATAGTATTTCTTTGATATATTAATAGATGTGTCATAAAAGGAGAGTTTGGAGGGGATTTTCTAGTTAAATACACTCAGAAAAGAATTTTCAAAACAATTTAAGATATTTATTTACTGCCAGGATACTGAGGGTCTCATTTAATAGGTACTGGGAATCTACTGATTCAGTGTGCACTCTCTCTATACTTCTTAGGCCCCTCTCCTTTTTTCTTTTTCCTCTCTCTCTTCCTCCCTTCCTCCCTCCCTCCCTCCTTCCTTCCCTCCCTCTCTTTCTCTCTTTCCTTCCTTCCTTCCTTCCTTCCTTCCTTCCTTTCTTTCTTTCTTTCTTTCTTTCTTTCTTTCTTTCTCTTTCTTTCTTTTTCTTTCTCTTTTCTTTTCTTTTCTTTTCTTTTCTTTTCTTTTCTTTTCTTTTCTTTTCTTTTCTCCAAAATCATTACTTGGCTGTAGAGCTCATGGAATATATTTTAGAAATGTTATTTGAATTTAATCACAGCATGTTACAGACAAGGAAACTGAGGCCTAGACAGATAACTCAGCTCAACTGGCCCTCATCAAAGTGTGAATTAGTGTCATTGTTAAAATTTAGACCCATATCCCCAAGCTTTATTTTATCTCTACCCCATGATAATTTCCCTCTTCTCTAACACCTAACATGCATTTAGTCTTAATTTCTTTTAAGAAATATTCCCTCTCATTCATCTTGCCTGGTGAATTTTTAAATACAATTGTAAACTGGTAACTATGCAGACATGCTTCAGATTTCCAAGCAGTGGGCCCAAGTCAATGGATGCTTGATTCGTTGAAAAACAAGTGGCTCCTTTGGTCACAGAGACCTCTAACACAGCAGTTATGAATGCTTTATAAAGGGATAACATTGTCACTAAATGGACTGTATAAACAGGAATTTGTGAAGACACCGATTTTATAGGATTTCTCACTAAAATGGAAGTACCTATATTTATAGTATCTTAGCCATTGATAAGAAGAACCTGTTAGGACATGAAAATTGGTTTCTTACATAAGACAGATTCAAATTTGATATTTTTCTGAATATACTCTTGACTATAGAAAAAGAATATTGAAATTATATGAGCAGATTGCCTTATACTGCATTTTAAGAAGGATTAGTATAAAACACTCCATAAATGCTGTATAGCTATCTATCTTCTTATCTGAAACACTTAGAGTGAGCTCATGGTGTGCTGGAAGATTGGAATCTCAGATTATATCTTAGTAAATATTGCAAAATCCATTTCAAATAGTAGAGTAGGTTTTCATAGTTCAGTGAAGTGTGAGGCAAAAAAGATGGAATATATAGGAAGAATTGTTTAGTCAGTCAACAGGAGAATATAAGAACTTGTCATTTTTAGCATACATAATTATAAATTGTAATTCAAAAAAACTAATTAAATGGAAACTAAATAAGGATAATGCCAAGCCTAATTTTCATATAATTGTTCAAATGTAGAAAAAAAAAAAGATCTTGACATATTATAAAGTATTGAGAAACACATAGAATCAAGTTCGACTATGAATTACATATAAATAGGAAAATCGAGTGACTTGGATAAAGAGTGGATAATGGTTTATTAATTATATCACAAGAGACCAGAATCATAAAAGTTGATTGAGTATAGGTTTGTCTAAAACAATGTAATCTTTCTGTAGGAATGACAAAGGCAGTCTAATACCAAATGACCCTATTTCATTGTAAAGACTAGACATAAACATTCAGTATGTTAATCTCAGCTCATAAACAAAGGTTGTCATGAACACAGTTTGGCCACTAGGACCATGAAAGGTGGGACATAGTTTGAGGAAGAAGGAATCAAATACGGGCTCATCAAAGTAGAATAAGAAACCTTAATATTCTACTAGGTCTTGATCATCAAAAGGAAATTCTGTGAAGAGGTGAGAAGAAATCTGGAATGTACACCACAGACCCTTTTGTGGAGGTGACATAATGTTTAGCTCTGAGAAGCTTGGAAATGGTAACTGGGTGGAGACTGAGCTATGGAGCTTCCTCTCCATGACCTCTACGAACTGCAGGAAACTCTCCAACCTCTCTCACTTAGAGCCTTCAGACACCCCATTCATAAAGCTTTGCTGCGAGCATTTAATACTTCCATCTTTAAGGCTTTAAAGGCATACTTAAAACAATTTCCAATCAAGATCTGTAAAATGGTTATTTCTATTTGGACTCAGAGGAGAATGAAATAGACTTTTTCCTCTGCAGAAGCATGTTCTGTTCTAAATACCTTAATGCCTTTCTTATGCCACCCAATAGATGGAAGTGCTCCTTAACTCATTATAGAAAGATTTCTGTAGCAAGAGAGTGAGGAACAATGATAGCACCCTTATTAATAAACTCTCATCTGTAATATGCTGCATCAAAGACAGATTCACTGGGAAGCTACTGGCCCAAGTTTCAAGTCCCTAGCTTAGATGAGCCCATTCTGAGACCCTGGAAGGAACCTTTGCAATGTGTTCATATGATCATATGTTCGTGTAATATTTGTAAAAGTATTATACTTTGTTTCATTTCTCTTGAACAGCCTCCACAAAATCTAGAACTGCCCCTTACTGCTTCTCTGATATGCTAAGAAAACCAACTTGTCATATTTTATAGATCTGGTCTAATCTTACCCAACCATTGGATAGCAGATTTTTGGTTTTGTTGTTGTTGTTGTTTTGTTTTGTTTTAAGTTGCTAAACTGCAGTATCTCAGTACCTTCTGATGTCTGCATCTTCTTTTCGTAGAACTTTGTTGCTCTTGTCTCTTTTGAGTACATGTGCGGTTTTCAGTGTTACGGTCCCAACTCCAACACTTCTCCACTCCAAGATAGAAATCTTTCTTTTCCCTAACATATTGGGGGTAGTTTGTTGTAGGGGAAAGAGACAGTAAACTCTGTGTGCTATCTTTTTAGTCTTTGTTGGTTTTCATTTCATTGTTTTAGCTGGTCTAGAGCTAGACAGCATATAAATTGTTTTTGGGTGTTTTTTGTTTTTGTTGTTGTTTTTTTTTTTTTTTTAACTCAGTCAGAGCCTGATACTTCTTTTTTTTTTTAATGTTTCAAGTTTTTATTTAATTCTAGTTATTTAACATATAGTGTAATATTAGTTTCAGGAGTAGAATTCAGTGATTCATCACTTACATATAACACCCAGTGCTCATCATAACAAGTGCCCTCCTTAACCTATCACCCATCTAGCCCATCCCCTTGCCTCCTCCCTCCATCAACCCTCAGTTTGTTCTCTTCAGTTAAGAGTCTCTTATGGTTTGCCTCCCACTCTTTTTTTCTTTCCCCTATGTTTATCTGCTTTGTTTCTTAAATTGTATATGTTACTGAAGTCCTATGGCATTTGTCTTTCTCTAATTGGCTTATTTTGCTTAACATAATACACTCTGGCTCTATCTATGTCGTTGCAAATGGCAAGATTTCATTCTTTTGATGGCTGAGTTATATTCCTACATATATATATATATGAGTTGTCTATATCCATATATATATATGTAGGAATATATATAAATATATGTAATATATATATATGGAATATATATAATATTCCATTACATGGGGGGTGTGTGTGTGTGTACCACATCTCCTTTATCCATTCATCAGTTGATGGACATTTGGGCTCTTGCTGTAATTTGGCTATTGTTGATAATGCTGCTATTAACATTGGGGTGCATGTGCCCCTTCAAATCAGTATTTTTTATCTTTTGGGTAAATACCTAGTAGTGCAATTGCTGGGTCATAGTTTTTTTTTTTTTTTTTTAAGATTTTATTTATTCATTTGCAAGAGAGACAGAGAGAGAACAAGCAAGGGGAGAGGCAGAGGGAGAGGGAGAAGCAGACTCCCTGCTGAGCAAGGAGTCTGATGCGGGACTCAATCCCACTACCCTGGGATCATGACCTGAGCCGAAGGCAGAGGCTTAACCATCTGAGCCACCCAGGCGCCCGCTGGGTCATAGTTCTTATTTAATTTCTTATCAGTGCTGTAGAGTTTGATGTGCGTAAGCAACATTATCTATTTGATCCTTATACAGATTTTTTAACCCCAGCTTCTGTAGCTTGCACCTTGCTATATGATTGCATAGCGGGTCTTTACTCTCAACTTAGTTATCACTTCCTTGTCACCCACAGGGATGCAAAAACTTCCAATTACATTCACCTCAGTACATGTGGGAGCAAAGGGAGGGCTGAATATTTAAATCAAGGCTCCTCTTACAACTTCCTGCTGGACATTGGAACCCTGTGGATGTCACTCTCCACAATACCAAATGAGAGTAAGGGTAAGCCCTCTTGGCTTTTGACTTTTTCAATATATCTGTTATAGGATTTTGCCATAGATGGGAATGTAGACCACAAAAAATGCCCCCAATTCTCTTTATCTTCATGTATTCATGTCCATTGCAATGTAAATGTGCAGTTCTGCCCAGAGGTGGAGTCTATCTCTCCACTCTGAATTTGAGCTGGCCCAGTGATTTGCTTTGACCAATAGAATGTGGTGGCAGAAGTGATGCTGTGCAAATTCCCAAGCCTAGGCTTTTGGAGGTGTTTTAGAGTTTAATTCTATCTGTTTGGTCTTCTGCCTTCACCATGATAGCAAGCCTGAGATAAAATGCTGAATGATGAAAAGTAATGTGGAGCAAAGTGATTCATCCCAGCCAAGATCACCCCATTTCAGCCACTGAAGACCTCCTTGCTAACTGCAGACACATATGCATGAGCAACTCAGATCAGCATAACTTAATACTCAACCTATAGAGTCATAATAAATAATAATTGGTAAGCCACTTAAGTTTTGGTATGGTTTGTTATACAGCAATGACTAACTGATAGGTTATTCCCTAAATCAGTCCCCTTCTTCTCATGAAACTGAAATCTTTTTTAAAATTTTATTTTCCTACAGAATATCCTGAGTTGTCTATATCCATGATTTAATGATGCCAGAACTTTGTTTTGTTTATGTAGTAGGAAATTTTTAGTATTTGGAAGTCCATTCTTCCTTCCAACATATTTTTTTCTCTAAGATCTCATAAAATACTCTTTGAAATTAGAGTAGAACAATGGTCCCTTTGTGCTAGTTGTATCTGCCATCTCTTTCAGGGAATTTATGGCATTCATAGACTGTGTGGTGAGCCACAAGGCAATCTGATTTGTAGCACATGAAAGGATAATTGATAATCTTTCAGTATGACTATTGCTGTTGCATATTTATTTCAGGATTGTGTTAAAATAAAAATCTGGGGAACTTTTCAAGGTAACAGTTATCTCCAAGTATAGCCAATACTGAATAAAACTTTTGCAAAGTTTCAAGCTTAATGATCAATAATAACAGTGATATATATGCAGCCTTCTACATTTACAGATACCATGATCAATATATCTCATTTAGATACTTTAAAAAATTCTATAAGGCAGGCAAGGCATACATTATGATCTTTATTTTATATAAAAGGAAATTGAGCCTTAGAATATTTTTAAGTGGTAGACCTGGAATCCATCTCAACTTTTCTGTTTTCCAATCTATTATTCTTTGCATTATGAGGAAGAATGAAGTAGAAGAGACAACATACACATATCTAGATATAATATAAGGTAGAACGTGCCAAAGTATATAGAAAAGGTGCTATTGCACCTTTAGAGTGCTATTGCAATTTAGAGGAGGGAGGAAGACATTACTTTTGGCTGACAGATCAAAAGTGGTATTTGAATTGGGTTTTATAGAAAAGGAGGTTAGCTCAGGAATATAACAATGAATCAAAATCATAGACATCTATTAATGTAGAATACCACACTGATAATAATGGATTTTATTTAAAAAATGAGCATTTCAAATAATGCAGAAAAGGCAATTGTTTAAATTTGTTACCGATTTAAAAATCTAATAGCAAACTAAAAGTGCAAGATACTTTTCTTAATTGAATAATGAATCCCTTTCAAAAACCTAGAACAAACATCATACTTAAAGGTAAAATTTCAAAAGCATTCCAATTAAATGAGGAGCATGACAAGGATGTCTTCCAGGGCTGGGGCTAGGGTGAAGACAGTAAACACAAGGTTGACATTTGCATAACCCTCTGAGGGAGTGACCCCTTAAAGTTTACACCTTAGGCCTCACACTGAATATTCTAGGCAATGGAACTAAAGACATGTAATTAATAAGATGTATCTGAATAAAGCACATGAATAGAAAAAGAAAAAGCTATTTTGTTAACAAACTATGTAATGTTCATTCTACAGATATCAAATATATATCAGTCTGGGTTTTGAGAGGCACCATTATGAGCCCCAGACCTATTATGTTTCATTTGCAAAACTGAAAATCAGTAGAAACTTTTAGTATTATAGCAACACTCATAATTTTCATAGAAAGGCTCTTATAATTTTCGTCATCTAAATAACAAAAACCAACAGTATTTCCTGACCTTACAACTACCAACTTTTTTATTATGTTCAGTTAGCCAACATACAGTACATCATTAGTTTTTGATGTAGTGTTCAATGATTCATTAGTCGTGTATAACACCCAGTTCTCATCACCACACATGCCCTCCTTAATACCCATCACCTGGCTACCCCATCCCCCCCCCCATCCCCCTCCCTTCTACAACCTTCAGTTTGTTTCCTGGAGTCCAGAGTCTCTCATGGTTTGTCTCCCTGTCTGATTTCTTCCCATTCAGTTTTCCCTCCCTTCCCCTGTGGTCCTCTGCTCTATTCCATATGTTCCACATATGAGTGAAACCATATGATAATTGTCTTTCTCTGCTTGACTTATTTCACTTAGCATGATCCCCTCCAGTTCCATCCATGTCAATGCAAATGGTAGGTATTCATCCTTTCTGAAGGCTGAGTAATATTCCATTGTATATATGAACCATATATTCTTTATCCATTCATCTGTTGAAGGACATCTCAGCTCCTTCCATAATTTGGCTATTGTGGACATTGCTGCTATGAACATTGAGGTGCAGGTGCCCCTTCTTTTCACTACATCTGCATCTTTGGGGTAAATACCTAGTGGTGCAATTGCTGGGTCATAGGGTAACTCTATTTTTAACGTCTTGAGGAACTTCCATACTGTTTTCCAGAGTGGCTGTACCAGCTTGCATTCCCACCAACAGTGTAAGAGGGTTCCCCTTTCTCCTCATCCTCGCCAACTTTTATCACCACATTAGCCCTGTTGAAAACATCTCTTAGTTGTGGGGGAAGTCTCTAGTTGGAAGTAGGTTACCACACAAATGAGGAACAGCTTTTAATCACCCACGTTAGTGCCTTTTTCCTCTCCTACTCTTCTTCTCTGACCCTGCTTAATGAAACTCACTATATATATTCAAGAAGTGTCCCACTGGTGCCACAGTTGAGAGTGTCATCTGTGAGGGGTCTGCTTTCTGTGTCAAAGGGTCCTATGATTTTCCAAAACAGTTGGTACCACTTGTTACCACTGTCATTAATTCCTGCTGTTACCAAGTAATAAGCACCAGACACCCCTACACTTGAGGTCCCCTTCATCAGGTGAGGGATCTATCTCTACATCTGGGCACCAGGTCCTGTTGCTGCCTTCACATGTATGTCCTCTCAGTATCTCAAAGTGATTCTGTACACCTGGACATAATCTGGAAATGTCAGTATACTCTTCATTGTGTATATGTCTTGCATCCTAATATCTTATTGAGCTTTTAGGGAAAATATTTTTCTAGGCTTATACCTCAGCCCTACTATTTCTGGATTCAATCCTAGCCCTATAGCAGATCAGCCAGAGGATAAATTTGAATGACAGTATCACACTGTACTTTGAATTGCCCATCTCTCTCGTAGCTTAGGAGAGGCTTTCTCATTGTGCAGAATTATGTGTTGTCCCCTTAAGGTAGATTCTTTCCCCATAGAGTTCTTTCTGCCCCATGCAAAAAATACTTCTGGCCTGTCCTTCTCAGTCAATCTACCAGACATATGCAGTTATACCACAGTTAAGCATAGCTTAGACTCAATTGAGAAACTGTAAATTCTGATCTTAACAGAAAATTCTTTTGTCAGTTATTCAGTTTGACAGTGAAGGTATGTAACAGTGAAAGTTAATAAAATGCAGGGTAAATTTGTAAACTCTTAAAAATGAAAAAGGCACAAAAAGGTTTTTGGCCTATTACTTCATCTAGTCACCTACCTTCAGAATGTAAATACCTAACAATAATAATGAGAAAGAAGAGGAGGAGCAGGAGGGGAAGATGACAATGACCCACTAATTAAACTTCATAAAAGAGAAACAACAGTGTCTAGAATGTCAGATATTTTGTACCAGGGTTTCATGTCAAAACCTTGGACTTAGCTAAAGAAATGGGATCAGAAAATTCCCCAAATGAAAATCTTTTTGAAAAAATGCTCTTGGGAATAATTTTCCTTATATTTTGCAGTCTAGGTTTTAGAGTTAAAATCATGAGCTTTGGGGAAAGACTTGAGTTTGAAAGCTTTCTATTGTTCCTACTAACTCTGTCATAGATAATTACTTAATTCTCTCTCGGTTGAATTTTCTATAAAATGGGGGTTATAATTTCACAGGGGGTTTTTATTCAAGATCTAGTAGGATAATGTCTTCGTGTGCTTGGACTAGTCACAGGCATATAGCAGTTATTCAATTAATGGTCACTGTTTTTATTTTTAAAGTTTATTCAGATCTTCCTGACTTCTATGGAATTTTCATTGGGTTTTACCCTGTTACCTGTAAAAGACAAGATGTATAAAAACTTAAAGACTTTAAGCACTACCCATTCTGCTTCTTCTGTTCACTTCTGTGATATACATTAAATTAAATTTGCTGAAAGTTGCTGTGGGTACCTCAAAACAATACAATACAATATTTTCACGTTTTTTTTAAGGATTCTTAAAAAGGTGCTCAAACATGCATTTCAAATGGGCAAGATGAAGTGGGCAAACTGCTGCCTTAATTCAATGAGAAGAAATATTAAAAACACATAAATTTTAAAGGGGTAACACAAATATCACCTTACTTTGGATCTTTCACCTCTGGGTAGAACGGTAGCTCATAGCACTTTCCAAATAGGCAATGCAGCTAAGGCCATGGGAATTATAATTAGACAGATTAAAAAAAATGAGGTCAGTATCAAATTTTTACACTTTTAACATGCCTGACGATCTTACAAGGAGCAAGTGTCTCTCAAGACAGAATTGACATGGATGGCTGGGCTTGGCAACCATGAGAGCATGAAGAAATGTACCTTTAAGAGCAGTTGAAATTGACCCCTCTTATCAGCACCCATCCCATGGAAACCTTGTTCTCTGGAGTTTGGATTCCCTAGCTCAGAGATTGCTTCAGCTATGTTCAAAATAAAGACTGAGATCATGCACATCAATTTCACTTAATTAGCTTTTTACATGACTTTCATTTCTGTTAAGTTAGCTAATTAGCAACATGCTTCCAAATCAACTCTCTTACTCCTCTCTCTTGAGTTCACAGGCTTCTTCACTCTCATAGTCACTACAATCAGCTCTGTTAACGTCTCCTCTTTGGCAATGATTCAGGCTTGAGGGTAGTTCCCCATTGAGATACAGTAGCTCTACTATTAATTTTGTTCTATACTTTTCTCTCTCCAGGAAACAAGCTATTTAATTCGTGAGATCGCTTTAAGGCAGTGTGTTTATGTTGTTGAGCAGATTTATGTAGTGTCTGTATTGAACAGCTGAGTATGCTGGCTGGAAATTACTATACTTGCCACAGATATGAATTTTATTTTTTTAAATGTTTTATTTATTTATTCATGAGAGTCAGAGAGACAGAGAGAGAGAGAGAGGCAGAGGCAGAGGGAGAAGCAGGCTCCCCACCTAGCAGGGAGCCTGATGTGGGACTCGATCCCAGGACCCTGGGATCATGACCTGAGCCGAAGGCAGACGCTTAACCATCTGAGCCACCCAGGCGCCCCCACAGATATGAATTTTAAATAAAATTTTTCCAGTGCCTATTTAAGCAAATGAAGAGAGTCCTCTACATTACCAAAATGGATGGTATCTTGTTTCCATATTTTTTTCTTAAAAAGAGGTGTGATTATATCTTTGTGACAGAACTTCCATCATTGTTGAATGCATTGTTAAGTTAAATACATTTTGGTCGATCAGGATATTTGTGTAAAATGACTGATAGTGTTAGATTCCCTAACTCCTTCCAAACAACCATATTGAGAAACTTCTAAATGATTCCCAGACTATATCAAAGCTTGTAGTCAATCTTTTGATTTAGCCAAATCGGTCAATTCGTTGTAGAAGGACAATCACATTTTTCTTTCAGTACCCATAGGTTTGATTTTTTTAATATTTACATAGAAAATTTTAATTAATTTGTAACTTATTTTGGTATAATGTGTGAGGTAATTTGTACGTTAATTTTTGTTTCCAAAAGTTAGCAAATTATGTAAGTCATCAATTGACAGATCTACCTTTTCTATAGAGATGTCATCCTATCATTATGCAAATTGATTTTTAGTTCTACATAAACTGTCATCAGAACTTGTGTCTCTCCTTTTAAATATAACTGAGAACTACTTAAATTACCCATTTTGGTGAGGAATGCAGAATGTAAACTTCAAAGGATCTGGAACCAGTATCCTTTTAATTTGGATTTACCCATTCATTTTGGAAGGGTTCAGTAAATGTTTGGTATTTTATCACAAAGCAATACGTTTGCCCTACACAGCATACAGTTTCAAGTACTAAACATTAGCCTTGATGAGTAAATGCCAAACATAGTCAAGATACCCAGTACTGGTAGGGTATTGGAATAGTTGGAAGGAAATTTTCTAGTGTGATTTACCCAAACCTTTGTTATCTTATATTCATACAATTTAAAAAAATTCCTTTCATAGAATTACTTTAGTAAAGGATTGCAAATGATACCATATTGAATAACAATGAAATGCCATTATTAGTAAATCCTAAATGTGTAATTCATCAGAGAAAAAAAGTCATTTAAAAAAAAGTATCATATCAAGTTGACAGAAATGTGTCAATTTGTGGCATATCGATAATTCCATATGTAATAACTCATTTAAAATACACAGATTATTTTCTTGTGGGTGATATTTGAGACTCTCAACAAGTGGTATATTAAGTAACTTTAGTGGTGACAATGATATATGAGAGTAGAGATGGATATTGAAACAATTTTGGTTCAAGCTTTGAGTTAGAGCAAACAATAGCCTTCACAACTTAAAGGAAGAGTTAGATGCCAAGTCAGAGAGTATAATAAAAACTCAGTATGCAAACATATGGGGTTTGCTAATTTGATATAAATTAAGATTTTTATTATTTGAGATTCAGTAAGCCCATGTCTCTAACCAGAGGGAAGAGAATAGTCTCAAATGTCTTGTATTTTTAGCAGAGCAGAAATGCTGGTAAAGACCAGCATTATGCAGTAACTCACGGTGGAAACCTGTCTGAATTGTCTGGATAAGATAGTTTCACAATGTTAAAACCTCTGATTTTGGAATCTGACTGCGTGCCAAATCCCAGCTCTGCTACTTATTAAATATACCACCTTAGGCAAGATACTTAACCTCTTGGAACGTGGTGGCTTCATATATAAAATAGGGATAATGAGATGTATTTCAAAGCATTATTAAGGATTAAGTGAAGTTATCATTTCAAAGGGCCTAGCTCATCTCCAGGAAAAAAAGAAAGCATTCAATAAATTAGTATCATCTCAGGTTAATTGTAATCCCACAGAAGGCAGGAGTCAGGTCTTATATTTCTTCCATATCTTTCATAGGGTTCATCGTACTGTTCAGCAAAGGGTAGGCCTTTCTCTGCATACTTATGAATTTTGTCATGTACTGACAGATTTCCAATATGCTATTGGGATGTGTCTTCACATAAACTGTTGACTAAATGTAACTACATTGAAAATGCAGATTTATCATTTGGAAAAGTAGGTTTGTGCCAGTTTTTCTCTTACAGAAATAAACATAACTTTGGGTTACAGACAACCCAAGAAGGAGATTGAGAAGATTCTCTGTCTTCTCCATTTAAGGAAGGCCAACTGTACGATGAAAAACAAAATTGGGTTCAGTGTAAGCTACTCAGCTGCTATTTCCTTTTCTTGAGGATAATATCTTTTCAGACCTGATGGCTTTTAAGAACGTAAACTGTTACCCAATTTCCTTCCTCCTTCAGCAGGTTTGTAAATCAACTAGCTGTGGAAAACATTGTGAAGGCTTGCTCTCAAATGTTCTTACACCTCATATGGCTGTTTAATAAAACACATCCTGCCCACAATTGAGAAAGTAACACTGGAACTTTACTAAGAGCTGAATTCTGGAAGGATATATATTATGTTTTTATAAGACACTCATACGTAGTGTTTATCTCCATGCTTATGGCAACTTTTGTTTTTCTTTAAAGTAGGCCAAGTTGTAGAGACAAGAGGAAGAGGATTATTTTACTATATACCATCTCATTGACAAGAAGTTATGAATTTGATGGTATTTCTAATCCTGATGAGCAATGTTCTTTTTGTCATGCTTTCTAGGAAAGACATATAGAGCAGATTTATGACAGCCAAATCATTGGTGCCTCTTTTTATCTAATGATAAACCAGTGGTAACAATCACACACAAAGTTGATTAAACTGCTCAAATGACTTAAAAACCAGTTCTCTGAGTACTTCTATGTCATTTATGTCTGCTTATATTATTGAAATACATATTTATGTGGCTAAAGAACACATACACGGTGTTCTTAGGAAGGAGTAATCATTTTACAGATAAGACATCTTATTAAGACTATTTCAGAATTTCTCTGATTATAAGATTACCTCATGTTTGCTATAATAACATATGAGAAATATAGAAAAGTATAAAGAGAAAAGTAATGTTACTCATATGGCTACTCTCAGAGACAGCTGCTATTAGAATTGTTACAGTTACTTCCAGTATTGAGTGGATAAGTCTGAGTGTGTAGATTTATTTTCTCCTCGAAGTATAGCTATACTATAACTACTATGTGCATTTTTCTCCAAATAATAATTTTGTGCAATATTTGAAATATTTTTATTTTCACCTGTTAACAATTGTATTTCTAAAACACTACATAATCTTGCTGATAGCTTCAGAGAGATTACAGAGAATTATTGTCTATGGATATGCAACAAATATTTTAACTTTCTGCTTTTTTGTGCACTTAGTTATTTTCATTGTGTGTTCTCTTCATCTCATTTACATCATCATGAACAGTGCTAGAGTCATTTGTATTCAATCTGAGTACATTTCAGATTACTTCATTAGGACAAATTAGTTAAAGTGGAATCACTGGGTAAACTATGATGAAAATATTTCAAACATTTGATTCTATATTACCTAACCTACTTTCAGAAAAACATGACAATTTATACTCCTAAGTTACATATGAAAGAGATATTTCACTCATTTCATGTCACTGTTCCATAGAATCTTATGTAGGCAAAAATGAAATTTGCTTTAATTTGCATATTTTATAACTTCTAGTCAGACTAAATATGTCTGCAATAGCACTGGCTATTTTATGTCCTCAATTTTAAAAATATTTCTAATGGAATATGTTATCTCTTGTATATTAATGTGTGAGAAATTTTATATGTAAAAGATAATCACTTCTAGTAACTAAACACAAATACTTTTTTCAGCTTGTTTTATCTACATTTTAAAGAATTATGTTATATTCTTTTCATATCATTCTATCAGTCATCTTTTCACTGTTATATTTTAAAAGAATATTCTCAATTTTAGTCACATATTCACCTTTACTATCTAACTCCAGGTTTTTATAGACTTAATTCAACAGAGCATATTGATAATCAATACTTGTTTTGAAGACTATTAGAACTAAGTTTAAATTCTGTTTCTACCACTTTAATTTTTTTGAAAATTAAAAATAGCAAAACAGTGGATCTGTAGTTTTTTTACACGTAATTTTAAATTAAATTATGTATACAAAGCTCTAGTGCCTCACACATTTAAGCACTAAATTACTGATGTCATTTATGATGATAATAATTTATAAAACTTTAAACTCTGTGTTCATGTAGGCATTTTGGTTTTGTGGGTTGTGAGTGGAACTTATGTGAGCAGGTCAGTGTTTTGTTTTTTGGTTGGTAATTAATTTGTATTTTATCTCTTCTTTAATATTGAAAAAATGCTATTTCTGTTTGTTATATGAATGTAATTAATATATTAACCATTTTTAAAAATGTTTTATTATCGGGGCGCCTGGGTGGCTCAGTCGGTTTAAGCGGCTGCCTTCGGCTCAGGTCATGGTCCTGGGGTCCTGGGATCGAGCCCCACGTCAGGCTCCCAGCTCCGCGGGAAGCCTGCTTCTCCCTCTCCCTCTGCCTGCTTGTGCTCTCTCTGTGTCAAATAAATAAATAAAATCTTTAAAAAAAAAAAAATGTTTTATTATCTCAGAAATACACTTTGCATGTTTTTTATGAATTCTCATTTATCATATTTTTAGATTATAATACTTCCTTTAGGAATCTTAAAATCTGTATTCTTATTAGTAACAAGTTTGTATTTGTCCCTTTTGGGGCTTTTTTTGGTTTGGTATCAGAATTTAGGATAATTTTATATAATAAATTGGTTTTTAAAAATCTTTCTTATATACAGTATATATAATTATATATATTTATTATTATACCTTTATTTTTTCTTATTTGTAAAAAAGACTAATTTCTGCATTTATGTAGATTGTACCATATAAGACCTGCTTCATTTTTAATAAAAAATAAAAAATAGCGCTCAGTATCTCTGGGATTCCCATATCAGACTACATTTCAGGACTACCTGAGAAGCATTATACTAGGCAAAGTACCTGAAAATTTGTATTTTTCCAAGTTTTCTGGTTTATTATATGTATACTAGTTCTGAGGACCTGAGTTTTAGAATCATTAAGCAGTTTCTCTTAGTGTTTTTTAGTCACAGTTTCTTGTGTTTGTGGTGTGCGGGCGTGCATGTGTGGAAATTGTTGCTAGAAAATCTTGTATCTTCTGAGGATTTTTTTTTCCATACCAAGGGGGAAAAAGTAACAATTAATTGAATCTCTCTTTTTTTTTTTTTCATTTGGCTTTGGGAAGCCTAAAAACAAGCCTAAGACTTAGTCATAGTAAGCTTCTTTCCATACTGCCTATGTGATCTCTTTTTGTCTGACTTTGACCCTATACTTTCTCTTTTATTGATTCTGTCTTCACATATGTAGTATGCTACCACTTAACTTTAGCTATTTTATAATTTATTCTTAAATATGAAAGTCTTCAAATACTAACAAAGTCTATGAAGAGATTTTTTTCTGTTATTCTCCACCATATCCCCAATGCCTTGAGCAGAACAATGCCTGATGTATGGAGTGGCACTCAGAATATATTTGTTGAAGGAATACATAAGACAGTAAATTAGTGATTGTGGAATGAGGTGAGAATTTAATAAAAATACACAAAGATGCTATCTTAAAAATTAGTAACAGAAATTCACATCACCTTCTCATTATTTACCTTGTCCTCTCTGTTTTCTGTTTCTAGAATTCTTGTAAGTATGGTCAGTTGTATCCATCTCTTTTCTCTTGGAACCATCAGGGATGAGGCTATATTATTTGTGATTATTTAAACCAGTTTTAAATTATGTGTTTAAATAGTCCATTGAAGTAGCTTTTACTCAAATTGCAGTTGCTCTAAGACTAATAATTTCCCCTTGAGCATTATCTTACTCATTGCTTACATATATAAAATGACACAGGCTTATTTTAGCACAGAGTGAAAGTTTCAGTGAAAATTTAGGATAAAATATGAGTGTGAAGAAGTGCTGACAGTATAATATATTGTCCTAACAAGCATAATTCTAAGAGTAAACCTGTGAGCCATTAAAAATTTAAGCCAGGACAAGAGGCATAAGCTAGGATGACCCAGGGTAAACTGAAATGTGAGGTCACCCTAGTCTAAAGTAGGCTATGGCACTGAGATGTTGCTTTTGGAGAAAAGCTTTTGGCTGTGTCCCCAGATCTCTGGGGTATAAATTAATGCTCCTCTGCATAAAGGGGCATTGGTGGAAACATTTGTGAATCTGCTGTGATCATGGTGTTTCTAAAAAGCAAAATGGAGTATTCTCCCTCTGTTTGTCTAATTCATTCATATTTGTCATTTAAGTTCAACATCTGAACTCAAGTCCTCCTATTATAGGCACTTCTAAGAACTACACAGCACTGGATGGAGTTGAAATTTTGTGTTTATTAATTATTTAATTAACCTCTCGTATTTAAAATTTATGTATCGTGAAGGCAGACACTATGGTTTTTTGTTCATTTACCTGCTGGCTATTGTGTCCCCTGCAGCCACTGTTTGCCTGACACAAATAGGTATTAAAAAATGTTTAACAAATAAGGAAGTGAATAAATGAATCTTTTATGTTTCACTCACTCTCATTACATGTGCTCTAAGAGGACTCCACTTCTATGGCATTTAAAATGCTTTCTAACCCAACTTTCATTTTTCTCTCTGTCAGAGTCCCTAAGAACATATATACGTGATGTAAGTTTATTAATTGTGTTTTTTTCAGTTATTCAGAAGAAAAGATAGAGATTGTAATACCTTTTCCCTACCGAAATATATGTGAGAAATTCATACAGTTACTTATGGTCAACTATTGTTTTATCATTATTCTAATCTATGTAGCCATGGTAAAATGATATCATGGAATAATTCTCAAAATCTAAACCAAATTCTCAAAATCTAAAATCAAAATCATATTCTCCCATGTCTATGAAATGAAAGTGGTCAGCAATGATGTCTTCTGTTTTGTTTTTGTTTTGGTTTCAAGCTTTTATTTAAATTCTAGTTAGCTAACATATAGTATAATACTAGTTTTAGGAATAGAATCTAGTGATTTATCACTTACATATAACACCCAGTGCTCATCACAAGTGCCTTCCTCAATACCCATCACCCATTTAGCCCCTGCCTACCTCCCCTCCAACAACCCTCAGTTTGTTCTCTATAGTTAAGGGTCTCTTACGGTTTGCTTCCCTCTCTTTTTTTTCTCCTTCCCCTATGTTCATCTGTTTTATTTCCTAAATTCCAGAAATGAGTGAAATCATATGGTATTTGTCTTCCTCTGAGTTATTTTGCTTAGCATAACACTCTCTAGCTCCATCCATGTCATTGCAAATGGCAAGAATTCATTTCTTTTTTATGGCTGAGTAATATTCCAGTGTGTGTGTGTGTGTGTGTGTGTGTGTGTGTGTGTGTGTACATATGTATATGTAGTGTGTGTATGTATGTATGTATATATATATATATATACTACAACTTCTAAATCCATTCATCAGTTGATGGACATTGGGCTCTTTCCATAATTTGGCTGTTGTAGATAATGCCGCTATAAACATCAGGGTGCATGTACCCCTTTGAATCAGTATTTTTGTATCCTTTGGGTAAATACCTAGTAGTTCAATTGCTGGGTTGTTGGGTAGTTCAATTTTTAACTTTTTGAGGAACCTCCATACTGTTTTCCAGAGTGGCTGTACCATTTTGCATTCCCACCAACAGTGCAAGAGGGTTGCTCTTTCTCCACATCCTCATCAACATCTGTTGTTTCCTGTGTTTATTTTAGCCATTCTGACAGGTGTGAGGTGATAGCTCATTGTAGTTTTGATTTGCATTTCCCTGATGGTGAGTGATATTGAACATCTTTTCAGGTGTCTGTTAGCCATCTGGATGTCTTCTTTGGAAAAATGTCTATTCATGTCTTCTGCCCATTTCTTAACTGGATTATCTGATTTTTGGGTGTTGAGTTTGATAAGTTTTTTTATGGATTTTGGATACTAACCCTTCATCAGATATGTCATTTGCAAATATCTTCTCCCATTCTGAAGGTTGCCTTTTAGTTTTGTAGCAATGATGTCTTTAAACTGCTTCAATATTATGCAGACTTGGATATAAGAAATGAGTGAAGAAAGAACTATCTTCTGAGTAAATTTTGACTTCTTACCACATTCTGAATAGAGTTGAAGAAAGCTTCCAGTGGAGAGCATATCTCATAAGCTCCAAAATGAATTAGAATCTAGTAATTTTCAGTTTGTCACCTCATTGGTTCTAAGATATTTATAGTTAGAGGTTACTGCTTACTTATCTTTTTTGAACTTCAACTTATTAAAAATCTGTAAAATGAAAGCAGAATAATAATCATAATAAAGTTAACTTGTTTTAGGGAAAAATTTTGAAAATTCTATTGAAAATGATAAAGAACTATGCAGTTATGAAGTATTGTTATTTGGCAATAGGTTTTATACACACACACACACACACACACACATACACACACAACCTGTTATCTTTAGTTTTTTTTTTTTTTCAAAATGTCTTTCTTTGCAAACAGTTCTCTTAATTCTTTATACAAACAATGCTTTATTCCACCTGTGAAAGTAGTACTACAGGTCACAGACTAATTCACAAGACTTCATTTGCTTTTAATTTTAACAGAGCAGCATCTGGCCTTCTGGCAGAAAATTCAAACCATTTTGTTGGCAGCTACAGGATTATCCCTTGGTGAGTCTGTTAATGGGATGTTTGAGTTTACGTGCACTCTTAACCACCATTACCCTATAGTATATATTCTTCTGTCCAGGCATTTTCTATGTTGACTACACATATTGGATTTTTTTAAAATTAGTTTTACTACTGAAGAAAAAAAAACCCTAAGGAATCATATTTTATTGGTAGCTCATGTAAGTTATTTAATCCCAGTTGTATATACTCCTTTATCTTAACATTGACTTTTTTGATCTTCTGCCATTTTACACCTCCATTTCTTCTCATACTATTGAGCTTTTCCCTGTTGGTTATATTACTTAAGTTTTCTTTCTATAGTATTTGTAATTTGACTGTATAATGCAATTCTCCATGAAATTTTCAGAAAAAAAATAATAAAAAGTTAAACAGAGATAATGTGGGCTCTTACAGAGGATTGTTTTCTGGATTATTATTGTTATCATATACATTAATTTTTCCATATCTATTAAAGACATGAAATTATTTCATTAATAAAAGAAAGTACAATAAGCCAGCATGTAGAAAATAAATGAAAACTGGGAAGTTCCTAAACCTGAGTTGGGGCCTTGTAAGAAAAGGATATGTAAATAAAATGATGACAAATCAGAGTCTTGTTGTGCAACCCAATTCCACTTTTGGATGTTTCAGGGCCTTCTATTACAATTGTTACTTGTCGTATTCACACTAATTGGACTGGACAGATATGATTATGACTCATATATATGAGAGCTAAATAGATGGAATAAAATATATAACTATAGTAATAGTTTAAAAAATTATTTAACAATTTAGGCGCCTGGGTGGCTCAGTCATTAAGCGTCTGCCTTTGGCTTGGGTCATGATCCCAGGGTGCTGGGATCGAGCCCCACATCAGGCTCCCCGCTCGGCGGGAAGCCTGCTTCTCCCCCTCCCATTCACCCTGCTGTGTTCCTGCTCTTGCTATCTCTCTGTCAAATAAATAAATAAAATCTTTAAAAAATTATTTAATAATAATAATAATAATAATAATAATACATTCATTAATTCGCAACAACCTGTGAGGAGATAATCCTTCATGTGTTTCTTGCATTTCTTTGCTTCTTGAGAGCAGAGGTTATAATTACCTTTTTTTTTCTTGATTACCTTCTAAAAAAAGTTTGTGTATGGAACAGTCTTGGAAAATAGATATGTCTCCCTCCTGAGCAAAGGGCTGGCTTGTGTTTTGTCCAGTACAATAAAGATCATGTCTTCCTATAGGACAAAGATTGGGTTCACTTGTAGTGGGTTAAAAAATACTGGAGTTTCTTATACCCAGGGACTTTCAGCTCTAACACAAATCCACTATATGTGCAGCATCAACCAGGCCTCTCCATGTCACCTGATGAGACTTTAGTGGAAAATATAAATGGCATGTGCCATGGATAATTAAGTTCTTTGTCTCTGACCCAGGAGTCTCTTCTCTTACACCAGCATCCATAAAACAGGATAATTTGTTTCAAGTACATTTGTTTTCAGAACTTTCACAGTTTTTGACACATCCTGTAAAATAAAGTAGGTTCTAATACTACATACATTTTTAAATGAGTAAACTAAGGCACAGTGAGCTTAAGTAGCTTTTCCAAGTTCATACATAGAACGGAGAAAAGAGCTCAAATTGAGACCGGTGGCTCCAGAACCCATGGTTTCAAACATGTCACTACACTGCTGGTCACCTTTACTTCTAGTTTCTCTAGTGGTACATGGTTCTCAATAAGTTGACTATAGATTTACTTAACAAATGGTAGTGACTGTGAGATGAATTTTGACCTGATACTTCATTATACAGAAGTCTTAAAATATTCTTCCCAAGGAATGGCAAAATTCAATTTTCAACTATGTTTTCCTAATTTTTTAAAATCAATTCTACTCTTCAGGCCTCTTCTTGAGCATCTTACGAATAACTGACAATATCTACTCTGCAATGATCCAATATCCAATATTATTAATTTTAAGGAAGATTTGATGCCCTCCTCTAAATAATAACACTTTTTGTTATTCCTTATTTTCATGAACCCCTTCTCTGAAACACTTCCCTCCTTCTCGGAAATTTTTCTTACCGCTGCACTACTTTCTACAGGGGACATTTACTGATTTTGCCTTCCCCACCTTGGTTACCCCTTCTTTGTATAACTGTTCATTACCTTGACTTTCTGGTCATGTAATTTGAATAAACTGTACCCTCCCCTCCCCCTTTAGGATGGGGCATATATCATCCACAACTTGCCAGTGAGACTCCCATATTGCCTTCCCCACAGTGACTGGTTCAGAAGTACAAGTGTGAACAAAGCTCATCAGTCAAAGGTAGTGGTCATCAATCTTGAAGTTTTGCTTGAACTGCTGGTAGAAAAGCCAAACTGTGGTTGAGTTTGCTAGATTTTGGAAGAAGCCTATGTCTGCCAGTGGCCATTTTGGTCTTGAGGAAATTTCCTTCCTAAGAATAAAGACAACACAGATCAAAGCAGGACCAAGATATAGAAGGTAAATTTTTCTGACAATAGTGTTTGAGCACCTGGATCTAGCTATGCTATGCTTTAACCTAGAAATATCCCTGGATGTTTTAGTTTTGTCATGCAGTAATGCTCTCTCCACACTTACTTTCCCCTTAAGCCACTTTGATTTGGAACGTGGCTACTTACAACATTCTTCAGATTTTTGTGCAATCCTAGTTTCCTTTTTTCTAAAATAATATATTTTCACTTAATTTATAATTTCCCTGATTTTAGAATGTTATAATTCTGTTATTTTTTTTTTTTTGACTTTTTGATTTTAAAATATCTCTAAAGATTGTGTCCCCTTGGAACAAGAAAACCAGCAGAACTTTTTTTTATGTATAACTATTTAATATTCAATCATACATGGGTTACAATAATATGAAATATATCACAAATAAGTAAATGATATAACAATAATTATGCAGGACAGTAAACTGATGGAAATATGAATGAATGTGGTAAAATCCCATATTTACTCAACATTTAACACTTTGCTTTAAATAATACAGTCCTGATCTTACCATTTTGAAAACAATATATTAGGTGAATTTATGGTATACTCAGTTTTGCATTAACAAACATGCTGTGCTAACATATCAATATATTGCTTATAGGCTTGTTTCTGTTATTCAATCACACATGAAAGATAAAGATCGTAATACTTCTCTGCTTATCAATCTATATCTATCTATCTATCTATCTATCTATCTATCTATATACATATATATATATATATTTTTCCACCCCTGGTGACCAGAAGTACTCATGAAGGTGATTTGCTTCTCATTTATCCTGAAAAATTACCTCTCACATTTGGATAGCACAGCATCCTTGGATGCTTCAAAAAGTAGTAAAAAGTTTCAAAAAGACTGAATGCATTCTCTCTTTTAGCTTATATGACTATTCTGCAAGATAAATGAGAAAGACACTAAGACATCCATTTTGCATACAAGATAAATGAGCCAAGTATTTCAGTGAAGTCTAGAATACAGATCTTTAGTTGCTTAGTCCAGCATAACTGTAACTGCAACACAAATAGAAAAAGAGTTTGAAGTTGGTAGATCAAATAGAAATATCCTCACCTAAGCATTAAATCTAATGCATTTCATGTATACTATCATCTCTTTAAGGTATACAGCCTAGGACAGGGTCATAGCTGTCATATTGTATTACATGGTAGAAAATAAAAATGCAGAAGACTCACTGATCTTTTGAATCTTCAAATATAGAGAGTATATTGCAACACCACTGTTTGGGGATGAAGGCTCAGTGGTAAACAAGTCTGACTTTGTTTTGAAAGATAATCTTCTTCTATATTTTTATACCTTTATTATATCAACTGGAAAAGGATCTATTCTCATATTCAATTATTCCTGGTATATAAGCCTAACTCAAAGGCCTAGTTAGGAAATCAAAGGGACCCTATAGGGCCTTGGATGTGCACATGAATATGTTTTTGAGCAAAGTAAAACTATAAAAAAAGAATGTATAATCTTGTCTGAGTACAAAATCATATCAGAAACAAACAAACATGCATACAAACACACAAAACAGCATTTTTGGCTCTGGCAGCCGCCCAGGTGAGCACACTGTTAATCTCTCACATGAAAGAATATTCACGCTAACCTTTGAAGATTTGCTGCTTTTTGAAGAGGCTGCTTTTTGAAGGTGTGGTAGGCACGATCTTTCTGCTTACTACATGAATAGGAACGGAGTATACATACATATAGCAACATAGTAAACCCAAATGTCAATTTTCAAGTACAAAGACTTGCTGCACCCAGACTTCCAAATGTGCTGGTTATGTTCACCCTCCCTGCTGTGCTCTGAGAAGGAGAGGCACCACAGGGATCAAAATTAAAACACTTAATTACTTCATGCTTTAAATGCAAACTATCTGTGGAAAACAGCAGGCCAATCTTTTTTCCTATCCACTCAACAGAAGGCTCTTTGGTCCCTGGACAACTCCACTAATCATTTGTGTTTAAATACTTTTCAACCGCCTTGCATTCTCTCTACAAACATCTTTACCCTCTCTTGGAAAGGCCTATACACTTGGTTACTATTTAACCACTTATCTATTGAAGTAAATGCCTGAGAATTAAAGCTCCCTAGAGCTGGCTGATGAGCTTTCACACAGAGTAAGTGTTGTAACACATCTGGAAATAAAGGCTAAGGGGAAAAGGAGGCTAGATGGAGTTTCCAAAGGCACTTCTTGGAATTTGCAGAATTGCCATTATAAAATGAAGTGTTTTCAGTGGAATCAAATGTATATTTCATTAATGACATTAAAATTCTTAGGAAATCTTGATAATCTATCCCAATGTCATTAGCAGAGAATGACATTGGGATAGATGTCTTAAAGGCTTAAAATAGACCATGATAACTGTAGAAAAACAACTGAGAAAATCCTTCAAATGTATTATAGATTTTAAATTTGCATATTTCAATTGCTCTTTATTCTTTTATCTTTTTGTTGTTGTTGTTGTTTAAGGTTAGCACACTGTTTTCTGAGCATTTCAACGTTTATTTTGTAAGTTCTTCTATACTTACAGCAATGATTTGAGTCAGGAAATAGCAATTATCTCAGTTTTGCAAATAAGGAAAATGCACAGAAGTTATCTTGGCCTTCATTTGAGGTCACACAATTAATTAGTGCAGAAAGCAAACTAGAATACACATTTTTTAAAGGGCCTAGCCTAAGACATTTTCATTAGAGTGAGTGGCTTCTTGAACACTTATTTATATCGTCATTATAAAAATATATATTAAGTGCAAATATGTAAAATTGACTTCCTGGGGCTTGGGAAAAGGCTCTTAGGTAATTTGAAAAGAGTCTTATGGGAAGGAAATTTGTTCAGATTATAAAAAAAATATATGTGTAAATTGAGACACATTAACCACATACCATAATCACCAATCAAACACTGTATGTACATGGGAGAAGTCCAGAGGTTGGAAAGGCAAGACAAAAATGGAATGGTGAGGAAATGTGGGAGACAATGCGCTCCTTCAAATCTCCTGAACTTAACTTTCTTTTCCGAATTGTCTCTGATCGCTGTAATTTGTGGTGACAAGGGTCAGCAAAAAAAAGCATCAAAGATCACAGTACAAAGGTGAAGTGATTCACCCTGCTTTTAAAATCTTAGTACAGAACTCTGAGATCTTCTAATTAAAGAACCAAGATAGGCATCTACTCGACCTTTACTTTGACATCTTTAAATTTAAAAGCGATTCAACTCACTCCCACACTCAGGTTAATTTTCACTAGAAGAAATGATTTTGACAGTTTCAGAAAGTCAGATTAAGCTCATATAAGGAAAAAATAATAAAATTGTCTTCTTTTACTAATAGATGTATCCTCCAAGATGAGATTTCCTGAATGCTCTAGAACTTGCCAGGATACCAGGACTATACCAGAGCATGATGTGCAGCCAGGGGTTCAGAATTAGGCATGGAGTCAGAAGTATGTGTGTAGCCCATCCCCATCAAATCCTATCCACACTATGAATTGTCCATATGATCTTGAGAGAAATATTTAAACATCTCTGAAAAGTGGTTCCTTTTATAAATTCAGGTATTTATGATATTGGTAGTGGGCTGAATAGTGGCCTCCCAAAAGATATGTCCTTATGCTAATCCCCAGAATCTGTGAATGATACCTTATTTAGGAAAACGGTCTTTTCAGATGTAATTTATCTAAGGATCTTGAGATGCGATCTCCCTGGAATATCTGGGTGGACTCTAAATCTAATGACAAGTATCCTTATAAGAGACATAAAGAGGAGAGACACACAATAGAGGGGCAGATTGTGTGACAATGAAAAGAAAGACCGCAGTGATAGGGTTATAAGCCAAGGAACACCATAAACTGGAACAGGCAAGGAGTGGATTGTCCCTAGAGCCTTTGGAGGGAGTAAGACCCTGCTGACATCTTGATGTTGGACCTCTGGCCTCTAGAACTGTAAGAAAATAAATTTCTGTTTTTAGTCAATGAGTTTATGGTAATTTGCTACAATAGCCACAGGGAACTAATATAACATTAAATGAAATAATTGCAAAGAATGTACCTAGCATAAGACCTAGAACGTAAAATGTTTTTGGTAAATGGAAGTTGTTATGCAAAGCCTGAGAAGTATACAGAGCCTAGAACCACTGCCAAAGGATGTGTGCACTTGGAGGTTTCTTCCTAGTGAGCACTTTCTATTTGTCAAGTATACATTATATAGTTTCTCCATCTAGCTATAACAAACGTAGATACTACAATTTCTTTTGACAGACAAGGAGCCTAAGACTCAGAAAAGTGAAATGGCTTGCCCAAGTTCTTATAAAAAGGAGGAGCATCAAGATTCACTCAGGCCTATCTATGGGAAAAGTGTTTACTGTCTTTTTTCCATGTTGCTTTTGCAAGATACATTGCACTGGAGTGGCGAGGGGATTTAGGGGAGATACTAAGCTAAGGCCAGCAGTTCTGGGTAATAAGTTTGTCAGCCTTACTGGTGATGGCACAGTGGAAAAATCAAGGAATGAAGCAATGGAATAGATAATGGGAGGTGTAGATAAAACTGAGAGAGTTAGAAAGAGACCAAATGTGAAATTGGCAAACATTTCCTAAACTAACTGTAATCTTGTTAACTGGAGGCCAGAAATGGGTGGAGGTAAATTGTATAGGATGTTAAATGTTTCAACACTGTCCCAGGCAGAATTCTAAGATGGTCCTCAAGATTCCTGTCCCTTGGTGTACTTTCTGAAGTCAGCCCAGCCAATAGTCAGCTGTAAGACATGTACCTCAATCCTACAATGATGAAGGGATAAATTTCGCCAACAACCCAAGTAAGCCTTGAAGTAAATCCCTTCCTAACCAAGCTTACTGATATGAATGTAGCTTTGTGAGAGCTTGAGCAGAGGACTCAGTTTAGCTGTGCCTGGACTTCTGACACATAGCAACTGTGAGAGAATAAATGTGTGTGGTTTCAAGGCAGTAAATGTGTGGTAATTTATAACACAGCAATTGAAAACTGATACAGACACCTCTCAAAAATCAATTTTTTGGTTTAAATATATAATTTATATGAAAAAAATCGGCACTATGCTACAAACTAGTTTAGACTTTGCAAGGTTTATTGATAGTGCTGGACACTTAGGTTTTGCCACTCTCTGTTTTGTGCTCAGAAAATGTTCATCCCCTGATGTCATACCCTCACAATACATCCTTCCACCCACTGAACATATTATTAACACTGTCAACTCTGAGCCATGAAATCTGAATGCCACCTTTATACACACATGTGCATATACACATACACAAACACATGCCAGGCGCATACATGAACACACGCACCTATCTGCGCACAGAGAGACATGTGAACTCAACCCACTGCCCTATATCTGCACGCACACAGTACATACACACAAACATGCCGTCACTGCAGCCTGATAACATGTGTTATGCCTTTTTTACCTGCATGACAGCCATGTCAGTCCTTATTTTATTCCTGTTTCTCTTTAGTACTTAAAACACACTTATGGCCAAATGTACTCCTGCAGTTGTATAGTAAGGTACTTTTAACGTTTTTATCACATCATAAAATATCATGGTGACGGTACTTTAATGTTCAACTGCTGCATTATTAGTAGGAGAGGTTTTGCCTTTCCAGAAGCATCCTGAATTTGTTGTGATCCACAGTCATTATAGCCCAATAAATATGATGTGGGTCAGATTAGAAATGCAAAGAATTTGGTGAACTCTGAATATGTTAGGTGCACTTTGAACCATTTACTGCCACAATTGCAATGATGTTATTTCAAAAGAAGCATCTTAGATCTTGAAAGCAAATCTTTTTAACACCATAAATGGTTGCCCTATCTTGAAGTAAAAATAACAGATTTATTAGCAAAGGTTGTAACATGTTAATTTCATATTTTAATTTTTCAAACTCTGGTAGCTGAATACAGAATGACATAGTTTGAGCATAGAGTAATGATTTAAAGTTCAGCATGTTAATGTGATCCAAATAGTTTTTTATAGCTCAGATAGATTAATTTGTCAAGGTGGGATCAAAAATCTTTATTTCTCTGGATGAAATTAATATTTTGATATATTTTTTTATATAATGGGGTAAAGTATCACTGAATAAAGATGATAAATTAGTTTTGATTTACAAATATATTTTAAAGAAGTAATTCACAAAGTAATGAAACACAAATCCATACATGATGCAAATAAAAATAATGCCAATAGACTAATCGTACAAAAATTTTCCTAATCAATACATAAAATAATATTTGGAAATGTTATTAACAAACAAAAGCCCAAGTGTGAATAACTAAAAGCAATCAGTCATTTATCATCAATTTAGCAAATATTTTCAAGGATTATAATAAGTTTTGTCATGGAAATAATGAAATGGGTAACCTATCTGAAACTGTGTATTACTATAACTCAAAAACCTGGAAAATATATATATACTTTGATCCAGTTATTCCAGTTTTTCACTTGTAATTATAATTTCCAGAAGACAATACAGCAAAGTTACAAAATCTTAAAAGCCAAAAAAAAAAAGGATTTGACAATTCAATTTATTAAAAAAAATAATGATGATAATCTATTTTAAATAGGACATAATTCAATGCATACTATGTCATTCTTTTTTTTTTTTTTTTAAAGATTTTTATTTATTTATTTGAGAGAGAGAGAATGAGAGAGAGCACATGAGGGGGGGAGGGGCAGAGGGAGAAGCAGACTCCCCGCTGAGCAGGGAGCCCGATGCGGGACTCGATCCTGGGACTCCAGGATCATGACCTGAGCCGAAGGCAGTCGCTCAACCAACTGAGCCACCCAGGCGCCCTACTATGTCATTCTTGACAAAGATAATTAATTGGTAATATATAGGCATATGTATATTTAATGTAAACATTCATGATGAATAATTTCTCTGACATCAGCTGTAGCAACTTTGCTGCATGATTTTATGCTCAGTTCTACGTTTTCCATTTTTAAAATTCATCTTCATTTTTTCTAAGTATAAATATAATACATGTTCCCTGTAGAAGATTGAATATATAGCACCAAAGAGAAAAAGTTTCAAAATGAAAAAAATAAAACTTGCTCTTTTAATTTTAAATGACCTTTGCACTATGAAATTCATAAATATTTTTCTACTGATTTGGAAATATTTTTTTTAATTCTAACATCGGGTATATTATATAAAAAATGACTCCTGGATGTTTTTTAAATAATATCCATAGTCTCTGTAGATAGAAAACATTTTGAAATCCTGCTTCTTGGCCTGCTCAGGTAAATATTTATATGACTAGTGAATAAGTATAGGCATTTTTAGCTGTGATTTAGTGACTTCTTTTCAAACTTTTCAAAGGATTATAACTGTGGCTAGTATTTTATGATAGATTGAAAGTAGAATTAGATCTCATGTTTCTATATATCTCCAGCACCCTCATCACATATTAAATTTGAGGTGAGAGATATTTTTTCCAGATTTTATTTTTTTCTTATTATTATACTTATAGGAAGAGAATTATTATTTTTTATTATTATTAAACTTATAGGAAGAGAATTTGAGAATTCTATTCAAAATTTACCTTGACAAATTAATCTTTGACAAAAGAGGCAAGAATATGCAATGGAAAAAGACAGTCTCTTTAACAAATGATATTGGGAAAACTGGACAACAACACACAAAAGAATGAAACTGTACCGCTTTCTTACACCATACACAAAATAAACCCAAAATGGATTAGGGACCTAAATGTGAGACCTGAGATCATAAAAATTTTAGAAGAAAGCGCAGGCAGTAATTTCTCTGACATCAGCTGTAGTAACATTTTTCTAGACATGTCTCCTGAGGCAAGGGAAATAAAAGCAACAATAAACTATTGGGACTACATCAAAATAAAAAGCTTCTGCACAGCAAAGGAAAACAATAAAACAAAAGATAAACTACTGAATGGGAGAAGATATTTGCAAATGACATATCCAATAAAGGGTTAGTATGCAAAATATATAAAAAACTTATAAAACTCAATACTCAAAAAATAAATAACCCATTTTAAAAATGGGCAGAAGACATGAACTGACATTTCTGCAAAGAAGACATACAGTTGGCCAATGTGTACGTGAAAAGATGCTCAAATCACTGATCATCAGGGAAATGCAAATCAAAAGCCCAATGAGATATCACCTCACACCTGTCAGAATGGCTAAAATCAAAAACACGAGAGACAAGTGTTGGCGAGGATGTGGAGAAAGAAGAACCCTCTTGCCCTGTTGGTAGGAGTGCAAACTGGTGCAGCCACTCTGGAAAACAGTATGGAGGTTCCTCAAAACATTAAAAATAGAACTACTCTGTGACTTAGTAATTGCACTACTGGATATTTACCCAAAGAATATGAAAACACCAATTCAAAAGGATATATGCACCCCTATATTTATTGCTACATTATTTACAATAGCCAAATTATGGAAGCTGCCCATGTGTCCATTGATAGATGAATGGATAAACAAGATGTGGTATAGACACACACACACACACACACACACACACGTACATACATACATACATACAATGGGATATTAGTCAGCCATAAAAAAGAATGAAATCTTGCCATTTACAGTGATATGGATGGAGCTAGAAAGTATAATGCTAAGGGAAATAAGTCAGTGACAGAAAGATAAATGCCATATGATTTCACTCATATGTGGAATTTAAGAAACAAAATAAATGAACAAAGGAAAAACAGAGAAAACCCAAGAAATGGAGTCTTAACTATATAGAACAAACTGATGTTACCAGATGGGAGATGAGTGGGGAATGGGTGAAATGGTGATGGGGAATAAGAGTACACTTATTATGATGAGCACTGAGTAACGTATAGAATTGTTGAATCACTTTATTGTACACCTGAAAGTAATGTAACACTTTAGTTTGATTATATTGGAACTAAAATAAAAAACTTAATTAAAAAATTGACTTTGAGAGGTTTCCAGTATAAAATTGGTTTTCCCTCCTCCTTTCTTCCCTCCTTCCTCCTTCTCCTCTGTTTCCTTTCTTTGTTCTCTTTCTTCTCTTTCCTTCCCTCCCTCTTTCTTTTTTTATGTATTCAACCAGTCTGTATTCAACATATACAATGTGCCGAACGCTGTGTTAGATACAAGAGATATAACTGTGAGCAAGATAGCTTTGTATCTGTCTTCCCAAAGCTTAGAATCAAGTTGAAATACTTCAAACAAGCATTTACAATAAATTATGGTAAGTGATACAATGAAGAAAGAACACAGGTTTAGGGAAATGCCCAGCAGCAGCCCCTAACACAGTTGTGGGCAGGAGTACTGCTCAGGGAAGAGTTTCTAGATGAAGTGGCAATTCATCTGAGACCCAATCATTAAATATTAGACAGGTAGTATTTCCAACTCTATAAGAATGGAGGCAGTTACTTATCTACTTCAGTAGACTGTTGGATCCTCTTTGTATGTCTGTTACCCACCAAACTGCCTGGCATACAGATGGTGTTTAATAAATGTTTTATTAATTAATGCAGAGATATATCAATAAATTAATAGTATATTGGTGAAATACAATTTGATACCTGAATTTATAAATTAAACAATTTTTAAAAAGCATGGATTTCAAGAAATATTAATACTCCCATATCTCCACTGCTGATCTTAGATTCTCTATTTTCTTTTTTTATACCTTGTTATGTTTCTCCTCTTTTTATTCATTTTTAATGTTTTGGCCCTATTTGTCAACTCAAATCAGTATACATTTGATTTAACCTTCTGCCAATATAATTTATCAAAGCTCCAATACTTATTCAAAGTTTAATAACTTATTTTTGGTTATAATCTTATAAAACAATATGAATTTATAAATCTTCTAAGTAATATTTGCCCCTAACTTTTGTTCGTAAGGAAATTAGTCCAATAAAGGTCAGCAAAAAGATACAAAGAAACTGCCAAAACGTTTGGAGTATTAAATAATTACCTTGGGTATTGTTTTTAAAAACCTGAATATTAAGTTCTGCATGCATATGGAACATACACAAATTTATGCTGCTTTCAGTAGAGACCATTTAATTAAAGAAGAATGAATATAATTTAAAAGCTTATTCAAAATTCATTTGGTAATGTGAGGATATAATACACATGAAGTCACTAGACTCATAAATTCATAAATAAAGGAAGTAAATTAGAAAATAGCAGTGCTAATTTGATATAAAACACCAAGTCAATGGGGCATCTAAAAATGTCATTCAAAGTTGGAATATAGTTAAGAAAATGAGCTTTAAGATCTCATTAGGAACTGAGCCCCATAAAATCTCGTAAGTTTTTCAGTGCTTAGGGTGAGTATTGGAAATTTGTTTATATTAGTTCAAATTGGTCTTGAGTATCTCATTTTCTTATTATTACATTTTCTCAAGTATCTGAGAATTTAAATGCAGGAAAAGCAACAGTAAAGAATGCTAAAGGTGGAAGTGGGTCATAATTTCATAAATACTATCATATATTGTTTTTGAAAACCAAATAATTTTTGAGCACCTCAGAGGCAAAAATCTACATTTTATATCAAAATTTGAAGAAGAAGAAACTTAGTTTGCTCCAAAAATCAAGCCTGATTTTTCAAGAGAAACAAATTTATTTTTCAAAATACCAACTATAACACACACACACACACACACACACACACACACACACACACACCCTACACAGAAAATATGGGACATCATATTTTAGAAAATCAAAATATGTCCTAAATTATATTCTTTTTTAACTGATAAACATTTTTTAAAAGATTTTATTTGTATTTTGACAGAGAGACAGAGAAAATGAGAGAGGGAACCCAAGCAAGGGGAGTGGGAGAGGGAGAAGCAGGCTTTCCGCTGAGCAGGGAGCCCGATGCAGGGCTCGATCCCAAGACCCTGGGATCATGACCTGAGCCTAAGGCAGACGCTTAATGACTGAGCCACCCAGGCACCCCAAACTTATAAAATTTTATATATATTCTTTTAACAAATTGTTTGATCATAGTAGGACTTTTCAGGAAGGGATTCATCTTGGATTTATAAAGTTTACCAGTTCTAATTTTTGTGCTATTATAATTTAAATGGGATACTGAACTGTAATAGCTCAATTTAGAGAACATGAGTTAATACCTTACCTAGAAATAGTCTATTAAATACAAGGTAGAAATAGTCAAATAAATCCGTGTTCCTAATACTCTTATCTCATTTGTATCATTTGGTAAAATTCACAGAACCTGGTAATTTGAGTAAAAATGCAAAAGGGATGGAAAAATACATAAAGGCATATTACAATCTATATTTTTTTACCCAAAAAATGCACAACTTTAATAATCCTTTCCACATGTGGAAAAGAGTGTATAGTGTAGAGGAAACAAATCAGAAAAGAAGGTAAAGAAAACAGGCACTGGGAGGCTATATTGGGATAATATCCCATATTATTTGCTATCAAATATATTTTCAGAGCTTCTCTCTAAAGGGAGGCAGAAATGGGGTTCTATGCTCTAAGTGAATGGATATTTCCAATATGGTAATTTGGAGTCCTAACACAGCCATCATAGAACAAGCGATAGTTAAGTAATCCCATGGTTTAGAATCTACACTGATGGGAGAAGGAAGGGACAAGAGGAAGAAAGATTAGAAACTTGAATTGATCTGATGCCATGTGGTCCAATTACCCCTACATGGGAAGCACAAGGGAAATAGAGCTTTTGGGTTTTACTTGGATGGAGGAGTAGCAAACTAAGGCAATTTCAGTTTACAATTTTGCTCAATTTTTAAAAAAATTACAGTGTGTTATTTTGCTAATTTGTTATTTAAATGATGGTGTATTCATTTCATTTAATAATATTAAAAAGCTACTTTCTCTACATATATTATAACCTTAAACTTGAAGATTGAGGAAGTTTGAACTATCTCCATCAGAGCTGGCACAGCCATGGCCAAACACTGGTTAAACGTTAAAGACTGAATGAAAAATAGAAAGTGAAGTTTCATTTTCTAATCTCTTTCCAAACTCCAATTTCTACACAATAAGATATATCCCTAAGGCATGATAGGAAAAGCAGCAACTTAGTCTTTAGATGTAAAGAGAACACTTGCTATTTGGAGATTTCAGTGTATCTCCTTTCATAATAATTTAATGCACTTACAACAAATTGAAGTAATTAGATTTTAAGACTTTAATTTGTCAGCCATAGCAATTTATAATTCTTAGTAGCAAGGTTCTAGTCATTGATATATATCAAAAGTATCCTCTTGGTATCAGGGGAAGGGGCTGATGTTCTTGGTAAGAGTAATTTTGCCATAATGGAGAGATCAAATTACAAAGATAACCTTGAGTTAAAGGTGATTCAGCAAGGCAGTGGAATTGATGTCCCTATAAAAGGACATGGTAGACAGTTGCACTGGTTATACTTTTGTTGAACAATTGATTAGCTTTATAGTTTGGAAAAAGAGATAGTTATCAATTTTATTTTGGTGAACAAGATTTGGTCCTGAATTCACTACTTCACTTTGTAGTTGTAGACTTGACCCAAAGTTGAGTAAGTGTTTTATCTAATAAATATAAAATGTTGGGTGTATCTTGAATGTGGCGAATGAACTAATTTTCTCACAAATTGTTGAAGATAAAATTTCACTGTAATTTAGCTTTTGATAGTTTTGAGCGATCCCATTTTTCTGACACACAGTATATCCATCAGTGAAATATGGCCATTGTCTTATATTGAACTATGACAATACAATGTATCTTCCAACCTAGAACAAGTTTGAAAGTAAACAAGGTACTATTAATAATTATACTAGGATATCAGACATAAGCCCAAACCATGTTAGACCCATAATTAAGTCATCATAATTATGACAGACCTGTTTTCCATGGAAATATTTCATGGCGGGGTAGGGATAATCAAAATTTTGATGTGATTGTGAGTTTAGCTTTACTTTGTTTTCAAATGAAACTCAATTTATGAAACAAATAGCATCTTGAAAAATGTTCCTAGCTTTTAATTTATGAGCATATTTGTTTTCTGTGAATTTCAATTCTTCAAATTCATTCCAGTTTTTTATTTAAAAACCTTACACATTTAATTAACTGTATATTGAAATTTTAGGTGATACTAATATATACTTTATATTTAATATCCAAAAAAGAATAGAAAAATTGCCAACAAATAAATCATTTGGAATATCAGTTGGTGATTTTGAGGGCATTAAGATTGAGTAGATATTGAATGTTATCATTTAGCTATATTGATTAAATTGTGTAGAATTTTTTTTAGGGGGAGACTCATAGGTTTATAATAAACCAAGTTATAAATTCTGCTTTTATATAACAATTTATGTCAAATCACTCAAAAATTTTAATGGCTTTAAAACAAACAGTATCTTGCTGTCTAGTAAGTTTTTCTCCAGAAAGAATAATAAAGTTACTAGATTACAGAAATAGAACTACAACATTTAAGGCACCTGGGTGGCTCAGTCGTTAAGCGTCTGCCTTCGGCTCAGGTCATGATCCCAGGGCCCTGGGATCGAGCCCCGCATCGGGCTCCCTGCTCGGTGGGAAGCCTGCCTCTCCCTCTCCCACTCCCCCTGCTTGTGTTCCCTCTCTTGCTGTGTCTCTCTCTGTCAAATAAATAAATAAAATCTTTAAAAAAAAAAAAAAAAGAACTACAACATTTAGACTAATTAGACAATGTTAGGGAGTTAACTTGACTTTGCAGACCTACCTAAACAAAGTTCTCTGTTGGAGGTTCTGTGTTATTATTCTCCTAAACAAGATGGAGTTTTGACTTACATTTCTATTCCTTATAGTGCCTTGTGCATACAAAACCCTTTTAAATATCTGTGGACTGGAAAGTGATTATTTTTTTAAGTCTTACCTCTTGAACCAAATTCCAAATTCTGAGAGAAATCACTTGACTAAAACTGAGAGGGAATTCTTCAGTAACTGCTGGCCATTTTATAGTTATTTTTCTCATTCCTCATTTTAGATTCAAGCTCTTCAATGTAATTATCCAATCAATTTTAATGCAGAGAGATTTCTAGATAGACATTCATAGGTGAAATCCAGAGCTCCAAAATCACACTTTATCAAAATGTACTGATTAAAAGTTCTCCCTTGTCTTTTTTTATCTCCAGAAGGAGATGCCAATCAACTGGAAAGATCAAAGAGTGGGAACAGGAATAATTTTTTTTAAGAAAGAGGAGATTCTGATAATCATGAAATATTGGATAGTTTATGATTTAACATTATATTTTAAAATCTAAAAGAATAATATATCTGAAACTAATATTACATTGTCTGTTTTTTTTTTTGTTTTGTTTTGTTTTTAGGATTTCATTTATTTATTTGAGAGAGAGAGAGTGAGTGAGAGAGAGCACAAGCAGGGGAAGCGGCAGGCAGAGGGAGAGGGAGAAGCAGACACCCCCCACCCTGCTCAGCAGGGAGCCCGATGAGGGGCTCGATTGCAGGACCCTGGGATCATGACCTGAGTGGAAGGCAGACACTTAACTGACTGAGCCACCCAGGCACCCTACACTGTCTGGTAACTAACTGGAACTTAAATAAAAACTTTAAAAAAATAAATTTATAATGTGAAAAATTCTTAAAGAAGGCAAAAGTCAAATTCTCGAAAATAATACTTAAGATCTAATGAATATCAGAACCAAGAATGTTATATATAAAGAGAATGTACAGAAATGGCCTGGATCACAGTTGAAAATGCAATAGTTCACATTTATTAAATGTGTACCATGTGTATTATCGTTAAAGCTTATTTTGTTTTAATAGGAATGCTTCAGGATATTTTTGTCCCTATTTTACCCATGTAGAAGCAGAGGTTCAAAAAGTCAAAGGATTTGCCCAGTAACTCAACTATTAGGTGAGAGAGAAGAGGTTCTAGCCAAGACCATGCAGATTTCTGTCCAACTCAGCAGCTTTGGAGACCTAGGAACTAGTGTGGAAAAATAACTTCCTCCTCTATTGACTCTACTGCCCCATTTTAGAGATGAAGAAATTGAGGAACACAAAAGATGAGGCCAGGATTCTCATTTCTGTAGAACACCAAACTCTGTTTCCCACCATGTCATATTACATGATAAAAGCACTCATGTTTTGTTTTTTTTTTTTATTTAAAATATTCAAAAGTAAATAATAATGTTTCAGTTTGGGCAGTGGAAAGAAAACACATATTTGGAAATTTGAAGGGTATAAATTATCCAATGAAGTTAGTGGTTTCTATAGATACTTGAAATTCTAATGGGAACAGTGACATATGCAACATTAGTTTAAAACTTAGTAAGGAATACAAAAGGTGAACATGCAATTTTGTACATCCCTCTGCCTATGGCTTTTTTTGTTGCTATATCAAAGGACCATCGTCAAGTGTTCTGACACAAATCACTGATTTGTGGTTCCTAACAGTTCTTTATATTAAAAAAAAAAAAAAAAAAAAAGGTGGGGCATCTGGGTGGCTCAGTCAGTTAAGTGTCCGACTTTTGATTTCGGCTCAGGTCATGATCTCAGGGTTGTGAGATCAAGCCCCGCTGTGGGCTCTGCACTCATTGTGGACTCTGCTTGAGATTTTGTCTCCCCCTCTACCCCTCCCCCTGCTTGTGCGTGTGTGCGCTCTCTCTCTCTTTCTCTCTCTCAATAAATAAATAAATAAAATCTTAAAAAAAAGATTTAAAGTGAGCAAACTATTAAACTGAAGAAAATTGTAATGTTGAAAAAAATTTCAAAGGGGATGATGATGGTAAAATTTAACATCAGCTATTCTATGTGAAATCTAGAGATCAGACTTCAGGTCCTCAAAATTTCCAGGCCATATTTTTTTGGAGAAGACTATTTTAGCCTACAAGATATATAAGATATAAGAACAGGCCACAGTCTGCAGATTCCTGGTCTAGACTGTAGATAATTTGTTGAATTGGAGGAGACTGAGCAGAGTGGCATTCCTAACTAGTCCAGATATACCCATGTCTATAGTCTTCTTTGTCCTACTTGAATCTTTCCAACTTTGGATCATCAGTGTCCATGGGCCTTTTGGCCCTCAAAAGACACCAGCTCCAAGACGCCTGCTTCCTCAGGTGCTTTCTTCTTCCTCTTCATCTCCATGGACATTTCTTGTGCTGAGCTCTGTGGCTGTCAGCATGAAGCTTACTGCATACATTGGTTTTAAAAATTTTAGGAACCAGAAGAAATACACTTTAAATACTAAATATAAACACATAAAGACACACATGAAATAACTGAAACAGGCATTTCATGAATCAGATTTTACCCATATCATTTGCAATTACTGTTATCGTTTCTATTCTATTCATTTCTACGCCATTCCATTCTATTTTTAAAACTTGTTCCTGGAGACTCATCAGCGGGTCAATATCTACAATTTGTAAAACACTGATTTAATTAAAATGATTGACACCAAGTTGTGAATATTCTATAAACTAGCTTACCCCTACGGTCCCCTCCACACACACACACACACACACACACACACACACACACACTCTGGGCTATTTGCAGTTGCTAAGAGGAGTCATTAGCCAAATGAATCATAAATTGTGGAAAGTGTGAAAGGTTTTTCTGAGCAGGGATTTCTAAGATTCTGTTGCTACTCAAGGAATTGTTTGTTGGGTCACTTCTTTCTCTTGTCAGTGACCCAGCACTCCCTCTCTATAAACAAATATGCATCCTATGGACTTATAATGACACTTCTTTTCGGCAATGCAGCTATGATATGCAAAACTCTATCCTGATTTGTAGAGGAATCCAGCATAATATTTCTAAATTTGCATATGTTTAATATTCATTACTTAGGTTTTTGTGATTTTTTTCCCCCTATTTCTATACTCTTGTCCAATAGAATTATATACTTAGTTATAAACAAGGCAGTATATGGATTAATCAGTCTACCACCATTGTGTTATTATTTTATGTTTTATTGAAAATACACATTTTTATCCTTCTACTGATTACTGAGCATGCCCATGAAACAAAACCAAATCAACATAAATCCAGCTTGAAAATGTTATGTCAGACCATACATTGTACCAAAACATTCTGTGACTCCATCAGATACCCCCTTTCTGGTATGTTCTATCTTTCCCTGATGGCAGGCATTAGGGAAATGTAACTTCTGACTCAACCTGGGAAATAACTTGAGGAAGCAGTTTATAGTCTGGTGAAAGTTTTAAATCACCTTAGAGAAAATGATTCTGACTTGGAACTAGGAAGTTCCTGTTCAAATCGCACCTTAGCGTTAAGAACTATGTGGCCATTAGCATATTTATGAAAATAGGTCCAGTTTCTTACTCTGTAAAGTCAAAATAATACTACTCATAAACAGTCCCTTGTGAGGCAGTGATTAGCTAATACATGTAAGTTTCTTTGTAAACTTGAAAGCATCCTAAAACAGAGTAAATCCTCTATACATGAAGAACTGTGAAGTCATTTTTGTCCCTTCTAATTTCACTTTGATGGGGAAGCCACATCTAAGCTCTCCTCCTCCCTCCGCAGTTCTGTGATATGACGTAGCCTCTGTGCACTTCTCCCTCAGGAGCGCATTTAGTTGCAGTGGGCAGCGTTCACACGTGTCTGTATTCTGAATGCCTCGCTTACTACTTTGGGTGGCTCAAATGCACAGGACTTTGACAGTTGGTGGAGACAGAAATTTCAGCAATAGTAATAACTCGAATATATAGGCAAAATTTTTAACATTATCATGACTTATTGCTAGAAGACGCCAAATAAATGCATTAGACACACATCAGCTCGTTTAATTACCATTTTAAAGCTTCACTAGTTCTTTTATCCTTTATGTTTAATAAGCTATTATAACTGTTTCATATTATCTTCAAATTAAACTTTTCTTCCATTAAAAAATGAAACCTTTAAAAATGATTGAAATATTTTAGTGCATAGTTGAAAACTGTTTCAAAGTGAAAAAGTCACAAATAATTCTCCTATGCTTTTCTTTCATATATGTATGTCATAGTAATGGAAGAAACTGTACAACAAAACTTGTATTTTATAAGGCAAAAACTTGAGACCTGCCATGGGGAGGGGAAAATGAACTCCTGTACCTTCCTAGGAGATGTGGGTAAAGGATATGAGTTAATAACAGCTGTAATGTATAACACACACAGTGGTATCAGTCACTAGGTCCCTTGAATACAAAATACGATTTTATTGTTCTTTTTATTATTTTATTTTCTGATACTCAGATGACTGTGTTAAGTGAATTACGCTAACTCAATTTATGGCATATTATCATCAATGATTCATGCAATACCTCTCTTGTTTTCCTCATTTATTTATTTATTCCCTTTTTTTCCCCATGCTCCACTTCTATTCCCATTTATCCAATACTCGTTGTACTAATACCACTAATATGTTTAATGTGTATTTGACATGTGTATATTTTGGCAAATGTGTATCACTTTGTGTGTATGTATTTTTAATGTACTTAAGTGGTATTGTACTCTATATGATAATCTCTATCTATCATCTTTCTTCACTTTTATCTTTAAATACTATGCTTTAAGAACATTCATGTTTCTTTGTGTACTTCTAATCCATTACTTCAACACTCAGTATTTCATACACAATATCCTGTAGTGTTTTCTTTTCTATCCTTCTAGTAGAATGCCACAAACTCTCTAATACTATGAATATTTTTTAAAAGATTTTATTTATTTATTCATGAGAGACAGAGAGAGAGAGGCAGAGGGAGAAGCAGGATCCCAAGGAGCAGGGATCCTGATGCGGGACTTGATCCCAGGACTCTGGGATTATGACCTGAGCCGAAGGCAGACGCTTAACCGTCTGAGCCACCCAGGCGCCCTATTACTATGAATATTGCTGCAATGAACATCAATGTACACATCTCTCTGATGACTTCTGTGAGAATTTCTTAGAATTATACACCAAGCAGTGGAATTCCTGGACTCTATCTAACTCATACATTATTTATTTTATTAGGAAGTGACAGAATCTCTCTAGAATGAGTGTAACAATCTACATTCTCAGCAGCAGCAGAAGGAAACTCATATAGCTCTTACCTATGCCAGTGCTTTGTATTATCTAGCTTTTTAGTTTTTTGGCCATTTAATAGGTATCATATGATATCTCATTGCTTTACATACATAATTCTCTGGTCACTAATTTTAAACTCTTCCTTATGTTTCTTAGCTTTTTTTGATTTCCTCTTCTGTTTTTACTTATTCTTACTTGTTTTTATTTATTTGTTAATTTCAATTCCTTTGTCAATTTTTCAATGAGAGATGACTTGTTGGTTTGGGGGGGAATTCTAGTTTTTGTTTCTCTGTCACGGTAGACTTCAAATATCTTTCTATTCTATTTGATATGTACTCATTTTGTTCAGAATCCATTTTGAACACACATTCTTAATTTTATGTAATTGAAACAAATGCAGTTTTTTGCCTTAAGGTTTGTGTCTTTGAAATTTTAAGAAATCCTTCTTTTTCATGAAGACACTTTCCAACATTTCCTACTGCTTTTATAGTGTTACATTTAACACTTAGTATTTAATTCTTTTGGAATCCTCTTTCGATGTAGTAAGCTCTCTCTTCTGTTCCACTGGACTATTGTCTGTTTCAGTCTGAGACCATACCATATTTATTATTGCGGCTTTGTAATCCATCTAATTATCTGGTTGGTCAATTTTATGGATGTTAGGGGATCATAAGGTCATGTGGTCCAAATTTCCATCTGATGCCCAAATCTTTTACAACATCCTTGTTGTATCATCCTCAGCCTGTGTTTAAGCAACTCTGTGGATACTTCTCCAAGTAATCCATCCTGTTGTTGATTAGGTGCCTTTACACATGATCGTTGCACTTTGAAATGAAATCTATTCTACTGTAACTCCTACGCTTTCACCATAGCTAGTTCCTCTGGGACAAAACAAAAGATTTACTTTATCTAATATCTGACAATTCTTTAGCTATCACTGTGATCTTCAAGACTTTTTTTTCCTCTAGGTTTAATATCCTCAACTACTTTTTCTGCCCTCATATGCTTTGATATTTAGAAACATCTCAATTCTAACTATCCTCCTCAGTGCACAATCCATTTGATCTTTGATCCTTTTAAAACACTGTATATGTAACTGGAAAATAATTCAGATGTAGTCTGAGAAGCATACAGTATAGTGAACTTATTGTCTCTCTTCATGTGGACTCTTCCTGGGTGCTCCTTCCATGGCTAAATTAATATATCTCTTAAAAATTGTAGAACATCTTAAGGAACAAATAAAAAGAATAATCAAGTCTACTGACTACTACCACTGGTATGAATCTTAATCTCTTTAAATAGAGAAAAAAATAAAGCAGTATTTTTAGTGCAATTAAATTTATGATTTTCAAAATCTCCCTCCTACGAGCAAATTCTCAGAAACCTTTGACTTGCTATCTGTCAAGATATGCACCAAAACTGGTCATTTCTATGGTCACACTTCACAAAACTGCCATTAAGTACAGTACATCTGCTATTTTAGCTTATTTCACAGGAGATCTAGTTTCCTTGGACCACTCCAAGTTAAATTGGCCATAATAATGCCCTGACATGTCTCTTTCCTATCTTTAGGCAATATTTCCTCACACATCATTCGGCTCTCAGCATGGAAGTAGCTAGGAAAATATTAGAAGGATGATTTGCCCCCTCTAGGCAAGAAGGGAGAAAAACATAAGAACCAGTGACAAGTTCCATGTGAGGAGAACCCAAAATGTGACAAATCCTGTCAACTATATGACACAGTACTGCAGGCCTGTCAGCTCACTTTCAGTGTGCTATTAAAGGATTAGTTTCATCGCATCCTCATGCAAATTCCAGCTGTGTGTCCTGAAATCCAGGGAAAAGGCCCAGCGACGTCATGGTGGGTGGTGTTCATTGAAGTTCATTGCAATGAATTCTCTTAGTTCTTTTTCCCATACATTCTTCCCTACGCTCTTTGAAAAATAAATACTTTTGCTGCTTTAAGCTTTAACATATTTCCCTAACCATTTCTAGCCTATTTTGACAGGCTGTCTTTAGGTTGTGTTGGACAATCTAAGCAATTTGGCTGAATGCATTTAGAATCAGCTTAGAAATCTGTGGAGCTTTGTCTGATTATATACTAGCATAATTTATCTCATCCTTCAAAAATCTAAGTCGAAGGTTATTTCTTCAGTGACGTCTTCCTCTGCTAGAATTAATGCTTTGCCTTTTTATGCTTTCTTCAAAGACAATTCACAACATGGTTATAGTATTTATTCATTTATTGAGAAAATATCTGAGTGCCTATTACAAATCAAACCCTGTGTTGGGTGCTAAAGGTATATAGTTGAACAAAAGTTAACCCCTTGCTTTAAAGAAACTTACAACCCAGTTATGGAGATAGACATGTAAACATATGCTTGCATAGCAGGAAAATGTATGACCATACCAATTAATTTAACAAAAACTTTGTTTACAAATTATAATAATAATAAAATAAAAATAAAAAGTAAACATGATTTCAACACAGTGTGGTAACTATAAGTGTAAAGATATGTGCAAGAGACGGAGTTTTTATAGGGAAGTGATCAAATTGCCTTGGATTTGAGTCAGTTAAGTTTAGCTAAATGAGACATTTGACTTGGGTCTTAAAGAAAAAGGAATTCACTTGCAGTCCAGTTTGTTTGGTATGTATTGGCTTCCTCTACCAAAATGTTGTGCTCCTTGGACTAGAAAACATGAGTTCTTTATTTCTGAATTACCACTGCCTGGCAATGGAAATGGATATATAGCAAGTGGTCAAATATTGGATATAGGTGTGTGTGTTCTCGAGCCAGGGACTATGTCTATTCTAACCATAAATGCTGAATAGCTTACATTCAATAAAACATCCCTCCTAGTTAACTACATAAATAAATTAAAACAGCTGGAAAAAAAATCCACTAAACTATAAAAAGGAGAAAGTAAGGGAAATGCTGGGGGCACTTATTAATTAGGATCAAGACCTATAGTGAGGCCCTTTTCCTACTAGTCTGTCCCTGTCCTGCCTGATCATTGTTCCTCAGGAGGACCGTGAATTCATGCAAGCTTCCCATGAAGGCTTTGCTTTCCTGGGCAGCAAGAATTAAACATGCAAACTTGCTTTTTCCTTCATCACATCCCGTCCTTTTTTCCCCACAGAAGCTTTGCCTTATGTTCTGTAATAGCTAATCCATCTGAGAGACTAACACCATTAATTTATTACGCACACAACATATCTGGGTTTAAAGTAGGCATCTACCACATGTACTCAAAATAGTGGTCTCACTATTTTCAGATGTCATGGCAGTTCAGTGGGGACAAAATCGTGGAACAGAAAGACTTCTTGATGCAACTGAAATGTCTTTAAAGCTTAATGTGACATTTATTCATTCAAAGAAACATTATTTCTAGTGTTCAAGGAAAAAGGAGGGAGAAATATAGTGGCAAATGTGTTTCTAATCTGAAAACAACCAGTTTTGTCCTCTCTACTTCATCTTCAAATACGCTCCCACATAACCAGGCATTCTTGTAAGAGTTTGATCTTTTTCATTATTAGTTTTCAAAAACAGTTACTTTCATACTAACTCACATATCACTCTAATAATTATTAACTTCAAAAATAATGGCCATATTCTAGATGCTATGCTAGTCATTTCAGTCATCTCCTTTACTAAATATGAAACTCCTAAGGTGTGTTTGTATTCTCCCTGTATTACAGATAAGTAAACTGAAGTTCATTAAGTTGATCACATCACACAAGAAGAAGAAGCCTGAAACTAAGCCTACCTACGTCTGAACTCTTGTCTTATTTTAATAAATCACTCTACCTCCCTAATATATATTTATAAGGATGTGGCATAAAGTAAAGAGATTCTGTACAATCATGAACTAGACATAGGAAAAGTGTAATTTTCATGCTATTTGGAGGGAGGAGAAAGAAAGCCAATAATTAAGGAGAACTTTAGACTCTTGCCAGTCTTACTGTGTGGGGAGGAAGTTTGTGAAGATGAAGGCACTGTTCATAAAGACAAGTTGTTTTAGCAATCAGGAGCAATTTTAGATACAGATTGCAGATGGACCTGGATAGAAGAGAGCAGTCCCTGGGATTGGAGAGGAGGTTAGGGAGATATAGGTACAGAAATAAGTTAGGAGGGGTCAGTTGGTAAGATATCCAACTAAAGCCTGGTTCTTTTGACCATATTAGGCATGTTAGATTAGCCAAGCTGTTTTACTTTTTGAGCAGTGATGGGTGACCAGTTGAGAGCAATGAATAAAACATATTACAGTGATGATTTGAGTTAGATCTTCTTCTCTGGAGACCAATATAACTCTTAGACCAAAACAAACAGGGGCCTTCCTATGGATTTGGATTATATTTCTGGAACTTTCTAAATCCACCAGTGCTGGAACATGGTAGGGGAGGGGGAAGAGGTTGGAGGATAAAAGTAGGCAGCAGTGCTATTCTGTTATTTGGGCAGATACCCGGAGCCTGGGATCTGAAATATATGCGAACTCTGAAACTATTTCTTCCCTTTAAGGTGCTTTCCAACCCTCCACAACCATATCATGTCAGTAGGGTTCAACACATGCCTCAGGAGTTTCAAGATTTGTGCATATGAGGTCGTATACTTCCTTAACCAGGCTGGGGTTCCACGAGGGCCTCTGGAAAGTGGATCACTCTTCTCTAGTATATTTTTTTTTTTACCAAATTACTTGAGATAAGAGATCAGGATGGTGCTAACACACTGACTTAGGGTGAGTCCCATTTACCTTACACCAAGGATAAAGATACTTTACATGACTGATTGAACAGAAGACAAATGTCTAAGTACCACTTCTCTGTCCATCATTCTAAATCTTCATCATTAAATCATTATATTTCCCATGGGCTATTAATTTTGTAATATATTTTAAAGTCAAATTGTTGGAAAATTCCTAGATTCTGGAAAAAAAAAAAAGATCTACGTAGCTAAGAGTCTGTTGAGCACTAAAATGAAATGTGGGTGTGGTGCGTGCAGCTGCAGAACACAGAAGGTGGGAGCTGGGGACCATCTTTCTGGGCAGCAACTCTTCATAAACACATTGTAACCAGGCAGGAGTAGAACTTGGTGGAACCACAATAAGAAAAGCACTACTACAGCGTCTCAAAGGACTTTTTCCCTTAAAGAGATGGTTATAACTGAAATTTGAGCTGAGCAAAAACACTTTTGATGTTGCTCTGAAATATATTTCAACCCATGACTACTTGTTTTTATGTATGTATATATTATGTTATTTGTATAATTTATTATAAGTGTCTAGAATGTGTGCTAACAAGATTTAGAGTGCTTCGATTTTTTTCTCCTGGGGGTGGGGGAGGTCGGGGGTGGGGAAGGCTTGAATAGAAGATCAAAGCAGAAAAAATAAATCTGCGAAGGCAAGGGTGATGTGGTGTGCAATAACCAGCATCAGAAATCTCAAAGGTGCTCCAACAAGGCTGCTTCCAGCCAAAGTGATGATGTGCATCTTGGGAACTTTCCAAGAGTTCTGTACTTTAAGCAGCTTATTCATGTGTCCCTAATATAAAGGTCACAGTGTGTTCTATAAGACTATCTCAAGGACATGGAGTCTGAATCATTAATACAGATCCACCCAAATCACAGACTCTTTCAGCCTGAAAAGTACATAGAGCCCATTTCTGCTAAGTAACATTGTTCTATTTTATTATTAGTCACTTCTGTTAATCTCTTACTATGCCTAAATTATAAACTTTATCATAGTATGTATGTATAGGGAAAAAGCATAGTATATTTGGCTTCATACTATCCAGTTTCAGGTATCCAGTGGGGGTCTTGGAATGCACCCCCTGTGGCTAATGGTGGGGGAGGCTACTGTACGTTAAAAGGATTACACACCATGGCCAAGAGGGATTTGTTCCATGGATTCAAGAATGGTTTGATATTGCAATTGTGGTGCAGCACATTAACAAAATGAAGGATAAAATCATATGATCATCTCAATATATGCAAAAAAGAATTTGACAAAATTCCACATGCATTTATGATAAAAAAACCATCAACAAAGTGAGTACAGAGGAAATATAACTCAGTATAATAAAGGCCACATATGCCAGCCATACAGCTGCCATCATACTCAGTGGGGAAAGGCTCAAAGTCTTTGAGGAACAAGATAAGGATGCCCACTCTCACCACTTTTATTCAACATAGTATTGAAAATCCCCACCAGAGAAATTAGGCAAGAAAAAGAAGTAAAAGGCATCTGAATTGGAAAGGAAGAAGTAAAACTGTTACTACTTGCAGATGACATGGTATTATATATAGAAAACCCTACAGACTTCATCAAAAACCTGTTAGAACTAATGAATGAATGCAAAGTTACAGGATACAAAATCAATACACAAAAATCTGTTGCATTTCTATATACTAATAATGAACTATCAGAAAGAGAAATAGAGTATTCTCATTTACAGTTGAATCAAAAAGAAAAAAAAAAAAATACCTAGATAAATTTAGCTAAGGAAGTGAAAGACCTTGAATACTGCAAGACATTAATGAAAGAAATTGAAGAAGACACAAATAAATAGATAACAAATAAATAGATATTTCTTCTCATAAATTGGAAGAACTGATATTGTCAAAATATCCAAACTACCCAAAGCAACCTGCAGATTCAATGCAATTCCTATCAAAATTGCTATGGCGGTACATCTGTGTGGCTCAGTTGGTTAAGCGTCTGCCTTCTGTTCAGGTCATGTTCCCAGGGTCCTGGGATTGGGATAGAGTCCGCATTGGGCTCCTTGCTCAGCAGGGAGCCTGCTTCTCCCTCTGCCTGCCACTCCCCCTACTTGTGCATGCTCTCTCTCTCTCTCTGACAAATAAATAAAATCTTTTAAAAAATTGCTATGGCATTTTTCACATAAATAGAACAAACAATCCTAAAATTTGTATGGAACCACAAAACACCCTGCATAGCCAAAGCCATCTTGAGAAAGAAGAACAAAACTGGAGGCATCACACTACCTGATTTAAATCTATATAGCAAAACTCTAATAATTGAAACATGGTGTTGTCATAAAAACAGACACATAGATCAATGGAATAGAATAGAGAGTCTAGAAATAAACCCATGCATATATGGTCAATTAATTTATGACCGAGGAGCCAAAAATATACAATGGGAAAAGGACAGTGTCTTTAATACAAGGTGTTGGGAAAACAGGACAGCCGCATACAAAGGAATGAAAATGGACCACTATCTTATAGCACACATAGAAATTAACTCAGAACGGGTTAAAAACTTGAATGTATGACCTGAAACCATAAAATTTCTAGAGTAGAAAATGGGCAGTAAGTTCCTTGACATAGGTCTTAATGATGTTTTCTTTCTTTTTTTTTAATCTGAAAGCAAAAGCAACAAAAGCAAAGATTAGTAATGGGGCTACATCATACTGAAAACCTTCTGCACAGCAAAGGAAATCACCAACTAAATTAAAAGGCAACATTCTGAATGGGAGAAAATATTTGAAAAATCATATATATGATAAGGAGTTAATACCTAAAAGATATGAAGAACTCACATAACTCAATAGGAAAAAAAAGATTAAAAAATGGACAGAAGATGTGAATAGACATCATTCCAAAGAGGACATACACATGACCAACAGGTAATTGAAACTTTTGTTCAATATCATTAATCATCTGGGAAACACAAGTCAAAACTACAATGAGATATGACTTCATACTATTAGAATGACCATTACAAAAAAGAGGAGATATAACAAGTGTCGGAGAGTATGTGGAGAAAAAAGAACCTTCATGCACTGTTGGAAATGCAAACTGGTGCAGCCAAACAGTGTGGAGGGTCCTTAAAATTAAAAATAGAAATACCATGTAATCCAGCAATTCCACTTCTGGGTATTTATTCAAAGAAAACCAAAACAATAACTAGAAAAGATAGATGCCACCCCCATGTTCACTGTAGCATTATTTACAATACCCAAGATATGGAAACAACTTGAGTGTCCACTGATAAATGAAAACTGAATGGATAAAGAAATACATATATACATGCATATAATTCATATAATAATATGTAATAAGAAATATATAAAATACATATAATATGTAATTGCATGTATATAAAATAAATATATAAGAATGCATATAATATGTAAAAATATATATGTATGTAATGGAACATTATTCAGCCATAATAAAGAATGAAATCTTGCCATTTGCAACTACATGATGGACCTTGAGGGCATTATGCTAAGTGAAATAAGTCAGACAGAGAAAGACAAATACTATATGATCTCTCTCATATGTGGGATCTAAAGTAAAGCAAAATGAAACAAGAACCAAGCTCGTAGATACAGAGAACAGACTGGTGGTTGTCAGAAGGAGAGGGGTTGGAGACTGATTTCTGTTTTTATTTTTATTTTAAACTGTTTAAATAATAATAATAATAAAGAATAATATTAATTCTGTGTTGCATTATATGGCTCCCTGAAAATATATTTTAATACATACCAATATATGTAAATATATTTTAAATATATCCATCTATATCTATATATCTAAATGTATCTATATCTGTATCTATATCTATATATATATCTTATACCTGTTTTAGGCATTAGTATTTATATACATAAATATAGCATTTATATATATAGCATTTGTATATATAACATTATATACAGCATATATATATATATATTTATATATGTATATAAAATACCTGTTTTAGGCATTAGTTTTATTTGCCTAGCTCCTGTAAGCACTTAAATTTGGAAAGCCTAGGTCAAAAAAAAAAGGTCAGCTAGGTAAAGAAGTCAAACTGATGTGAAGTACAAGTAAAGAAGTTGGGGGAGAATACTTCTAAGTATTTCTAAGAAATATTGAAAATAAAGAAATTTATAGGTTGAAATATTAATGATATTAAGCATTTACATATATTGCCTGCTCTTAATGATCTTAACCAAAAAGGTATTTTTCCTAATGCATCAGGAGTTACCGTCATCTAGCAACATGTTCAAAATGATTTCAGAGGCACAAGTAAACAAAATTGTGTTGTAGCTAGAATTGTGGACTGGAAGGAATAGGACATGTATTGGCCTATGGGAGAGGGGTAAAGGCTCCATAATTTTTTAGGTAAAGTAGTCAATTCAATTAAATATCACTTCAAAGCTTTTCCTTTGAGACCAACTTCTTTATCTTTAACCTGACCTTCTCCTTGAGTGTTTGTGTTTAAATTGTTTATTGATACCATGCATGATAAAGGTCACAGTCAGTAATATGCCCTATTTCATATTTTACATCATGCAGGTCTCACGTTTCTGACCAAACCCCAAAGGAGTGAATGTTAGTCACAGAGTTCGACATTAGGAAAATAATTGAATTTGCCTGGCTCTACAGTATAAAATGATTTGAGGGACAAAGAGGACTAATAGTCTGATAGGCCAAGTCAGAAAGAGGAGGAGTGTTTTGAGAATATTTGTTATTTCCCCCCCGCAGAAAGCCATACTTCTATAGATGGTTATGTGAAATACTTAGGCAAAAGATCTAAGCCAAACAAAGGACAATCTTCACAGTTTTCTCTTAATTTTCTGGGTATTTTAGGAAAATTCATTTCAACAGGGGTGGGAAAGAACAAGGAAAAATGGAGTCACTGGAATGGACTGAACGTACCATTTCTTCATTTTTATTTTGCAAGTAGTGCAACATTACTTCAGGATAAAGTCAAGTTGGGACTGTGTGGTTTTATGGAAAAATAGTTGTGGTTGTAAACTTACCAGGTTAAAATCAAAGAATCATTTAATATTTCAGAATATCACAAACTTGAGCCATTTTTACCAGCTTCTAAAATGTTTTGAGCATGTACTATGCTCCAAGCACTATTCTAAGCACCTTAGATGTGCTCTCTTAATCTGTTCAATGACCCAGTGATGGAGGGACAGTTATATCCCTCTTTTTTTTTTTTTTAAAGGGATGTTCTCTTTATTTTATTTTATTTTTTTTTAAATATTTTATTTATTAGACAGAGAGAGACACAACGAGAGAGGAAACGCAAGCAGGGGGAGTGGGAGAGGGAGAAGCAGGCTTCCCGCCGAGCAGGGAGCCCGATGCGGGGCTCGATCCCAGGACCCTCTTTTATGGAGAAGAACCTGAGGTCCAGAGTCTAAATAGTTTGCCCAATAGCATAGAGCTAGTGGTAGGCATAGGATTTGAACCCAGGATTTGAATCTCAGTCCAGGTGCCTTTCTCACTGGGTTTCTGACCGCTCAGCCTGGAACTTAACATTTTGCCTTTGCCACATCTAGAATGCCCGAGAAACACTTCCCTTCTCAAAAGTCTATAATTAATATTGCAAGAGTCTTAAAAATACCTCTAAAGTGAGGAATGAAGTCTGCTCCTCGCTTTTTATTTTACCAGTGGAGAAACAGGGTGCACGCACAGTCTCACGCTGAGGTAAGTGTCCCAGAAGGAGCAAGGGCTCAGGACCTAGGCCATGTTTCAGGATTCCCAGTGATCTCTACACTAGATCAACTGATATTTCTTGACTGTTTACTGTTTTCTGGGCACCATACCCAGTTTATTTGCTTCATCTCATTGCATTTCCTCTCAAAATATTATGCATCTCCTCAAACTTTCTGCACTTTAATGCTTCATTGGAAATCTTCCCTTCATCAAAAAATAAGCGCCACATTTTTAGACCTATCTTTTTCAGAGCAGCCATCAGAGTGGGCGCAAACGTAGGTGGATCGAGTGAGAAGTCACTGGAAGGAAACAGACGAGGCAGGCAGCTTGACATAACACATCTTTTCTTTTCCCTTGCTCTGAGGAGCTGACAGTAATTTACCTGAGATTCAACTAGATCCTCCCTGTTTCAATCCAATTTCTTGCCTTTTCCCACTATACCCTCATTTTCCCCCAAATGATAAAATTTGTCCAGGGTAACTCTTCCATGCTTTAAACATGTCTCAAGATACCTTTAATAAAAGAGTCAACATGGGGCCCTAATTGTCTCAATCTGTCTGTGCTGTTTCTATTCTTACAACATTATAAGTGTTCTACCTCCCTGTATAGAATAGAAACTCTCTAAAAAATTATGATAGCTTTATATGTTTTATAAATAGGTTATAAAATTGAAAAGCCTAGACAGACTCATAGGTATTCTTTGATAACAAAATATCTATTTGTACTACTGACTTTTCCTTGACTTGTCTGTACCTTGAGGAGTAATAGTCTGAAGGCTAGGGCTGAAATGCCTTTATTATTATTAACTGAAAAGCAGAATGAATGCCCTTTGACCTTAAAATATAAAGTAATAACAGCAACGTGAAGAAAGCATATTGTCATTGTTAGTGGAAAATTATATTGATGAAGGTATTAAAAGGTAATATACATTTTTTTTCACAAGATTTTATTAAAGATCAATCTTTTTGAAAACAATCCTAAAAGCACCCTTCGGACTTTCTTTGTTACTCTCTTTGTTACCTTTACACGGTTCTTTAAGCAAGTACCAATTTTATTTTAAAGTTTTAATCAATATTTCACACAGTGAAATTTTTTTCTTTGACACAATGAGTTATCAAAGCAGTTTTTCTTCCCGAGGCAGCTGCTTTGAGCTGTAACTGACAATAGATCTCGTAGATACTGTGTGTCAAGATTAGATCAGACGCCATGGGGATTCCTTTTCTTTGTGACTCTTAAATCAGCATAAGCAATACACAAATTCCTCCATTCTAAAGGTGAGTTTTCCACAGTGGAATGACTATTGCTGATCGTATTTGATTTTCATTACTTCAAAAACAAAATAGAACTGTATAGCTGGAAATCATACCTGAATATATACTTACCTGACACTTTCGTTTTCTCCAAAAACTACAGTAAAATTTTCTCCTTAATATATTGTCTACAGTTTCAATGGCCTATGCAATTAAATCTTTCAAGTAAAATATTAGTCCTCTTTCAATACAAACTCCTTTCTTATACTGAAAAAATAGAAAAAGAAAATGAATTGCCATCTATTCCTGAATATATATCTGTTTGATTTTTATGTTTAATTATAGTTCAAGTTTCTGATTATATTTGTGCCAAGAGAAGGGTCATTCTCCATTAAGACTCTGAGAAAGGTTATGGTATACTGGTTGAGTGCAGCCTGGCATTAGACTTAATCCTGCCTTTGCCCCTTACTAGCTGTGTGACCTTGGACAAGTTCCTTAAATTCTCTGAGTCTCATTTTCCTTACTTATAACTGTGCCTGACTCACTAGCCAGGAAGAAGGATTTAAATATAATCTACCTAAGAACTTAACCCTGTTCTTGATACATAATGGATGTTTCATACGTATTAGTATCATTATTATTTATGTAGTAAGTGAAAGGAAGAATTTATTTTCACTACATCCCCCCCCAATTTTTATGCCTTTGAGTATTTTATTAGCCTTTTTTTTTTTTGCAATGAAGTCTAAGAGGTAAAATAATGTCATTTCCTGAGAGTAGAAAGCAATCGGGGTGTAACTAATTTGACCTTCTAGGGGTAACGTTTTACACATGGATTTTCTTAAGCAGTCAATATTCTTTTAATATTATATAGCTTCAGATTTTTATGATTTCAATGTTCTGTGACCAGCCAACCAAAAGTATTCTTAAAGAAAAATGCCAAAGCTGGTAGGTTCCAAGAAAAACGTACAGTTGGGCTATGAGGGAAATTTGCTTCCGATTCAGCTAATACAGCATTAGGCTCTGTTAGGGGAGGTAATGGCTGTGTTTATTATTGATGACCATCTGGATGCTTCCCTGCTTCAGAAGAATTGGATAAGTAGAAGATGAAGTCATTTTCTAAAGCTTGGCCCACTGCCTTGCACTCTCTTCTTCACTCTGACCATTCAGACAGTGGGCGTATAATAGCAAGAAAGGAAGTGTGATGCTGACATGAAAAATGGGGTTAATGAACCACAAAGATGAATAATACAAACAGAACCATTTTAGCAAAGTAGAGTTTGCATCTTTTGCTCCATAAACAATAAGCGTACACTCCAGAAATTAGCCAGCTTTTAAAATTTTAATTAATTTGAAATGTTAAGTGGATCGTAGATATCTACTTCCTTGTTGAAGGCTGCAGGGAAGTTAATCATCAACAGAACTTCTGGGAAAGGGAATTTTACTGCATCCAGGAAATCTCACAGATGGGAAAATTTCATATATGATGTTAGTACTTTTAAGCAGGGTCTAAAACATTCCTTTACATAATCCTGTAATTAAGGCATTCTATGCCATAATCTTCTGCACAACTATTCAGAAAATATTCAAGAGAACTACTGATATCCTAACTACATGAATGATAAAAATATATTTTTCAGAAGTATATGATATAATTATTTGGAGAATTAAGTGTTTATGGAGAAGGACTGAAAGGGTGTTTCAAGTAAGGCCTCCTTCTTCGCCTTGGCTAGACTTATTCCCAGAATTTCTGTTCTATAGGAATTGTTATATCCAAATCACACTTTTGTTTTCTGAATAAATGTATTTCTTTGAGGATGTACAAGTGTATTAGAATAAGCCTCTTTGCCGAGCAAAGGTCCTTAAAACAATGGCTTATTCCTCGTATGCATTACCTCCCCCAGGTGAAAACAGTCAGGTAGGTTATTCCAGATCAGCTCCTATCCCAGAGAAATTTCCCGTTTGATCCTAAAGAAATTATCTAAAAACAAGCTTCCAAGCCAGTGGTAATCAGGAATTAATTAAAACAAAAAGAAAATGTTTAGAAATGCCATTAAAAGCCTGAAAGTGGGCAAAACAAAACAAAAAAAAAAAGTGGACAAAAACAAAAAAACAGCTCCCTTACCGTTTTGCTCTCATTTCGATCTGGAGAGTATGTTGGTGTGTTTCTAGTTTATACAGCCTTAGGTGAGCGAGGTGATATCCTTTCATGGGGGCCACATGTTAGTTTATGCCACAGGGGCAGTGCCCACACGGGTGAACAATGCCCTCACTCTGTGATGCTAAAATGTGACTGCCATTCTCCATCTGCAAATCCTCGGTCTCCCCGTGGTACCTGTTCTCAGAGAAATGTTACTAAAGCTTGGAAGTAACCTCTTATAATAGAGCTGTCCCGGAGAAACTTTTTATCCACCTCACTGACAAGCATATCACATTCTCTTAGTCTAGGAATAACTATCTTTCAACCACAGTCCATCAGCTCCTAAAAATGAAAAAAAACAAACAACAAAAAACCTGCCTATGGATCTAGCTCATGTTATGACTCATGTTGGTAAAAGTGAAGAATCTCTATCTTCAGTCCGAAAGGCTAGTTTATAAATATTTAGAATAAATTAGTAAGAGAGACCGTAAATGTATAAAATAATCGGATATTCTTTATTGAGAGAGTATTATAATTTTATCTTTAAAAGAAGGGAAACTTCCAGAAATAAGACAGTATCTGATAAAGAGAAATTCTCTCTGGATGGTTTTTAGGGTTTTCCATCCCAGAACACATGTATTGAAACACACGAGCAACTTCTCTGTATACATACAGCGATATTTCTGTTGGTGTCGGCTATGGTGGATTGCTATAGTTTTGCAAAGTCATGCTTTGTGTCTTTATAAAATAAATCATATTTTAAAAAGCCAGTGACTCTTTTTTTTACATATGCTGACATTATGTGGAGACATGTTACATTAAAGGAATTTTGTATATTAAATTCTATTTAGTAATCATATTAGAAGATTCAAGGGTATAATATGTGTTTCTTGGTATCTTCCCTTTCTCAATATTTTTTAAGATTTTATTTATTCATTTGAAACACAGAGATACAGAGAGAGAGAGAGCATAAGCAGGGGGAGCTGTAGAGGGAGAGGGAGAAGCAGGCTCCCCACCCAGCCAGGAGCCCGATGTGGGGCTCAATCCCAGGACCCCAGGACCACGACCCGAGCCAAAGACAGATGCCCAACCATCTGAGCCACCAAGGCACCCCCCTTTCTCAATATTTTGAAAATATGTGCACCCCTGGGTGTTTATGCTAATTCTCTGATGATAAAATATGTGAGAGGCTATAAAAAATGCTAATGTCTATGTAAACGGTGACTTTCAATCGGTTTGGAGATTTGGAATTTTAATTCCTCTATATGAAAACTGTGGTTGCAGTACATTGCTCCTTCTCTGGGTTCCTGCTTCACTGGACAGCTGTCCTAATAATAGTCTAATAGGGAACAGACTGCTTCATGTTTGTCCACTTTCAGGCTTTTAATGGCATTTATAAACATATGCTATTTTGCCATTCTGTTCTCTCTGAGGGCACCAGACTATGAGTTTCTTGTTCATCAGTTTATACCCTAGAGACTCACATGGTTCCAGGCACATGGTGGCTGCTCAAAGCCTAATTTTTTTTTTGAAGATTTTATTTATTTATTTGACAGAGAGATAGAAAGAGAGCACAAGTAGGTAGGGTGGCAGGCAGATGCGGAGGGAGAAGCAGGCTCCCCGGAGCAGGGAGCCTGACGCGGGGCTTGATCCCAGGACCCTGAGATCATGACCTGAGCTAAAGGCAAACGCCTAACCGACTGAGCCACCCAGGCGCCCCTCAAAGTCTAATTTTAAATGAATGAGAGAAAGAATGAGTTCCTCCCATCGGCTGATCCCTGAGAGGCTTATGTGTCCACCAGCGTGTGAAGAGGTCAATAAAGTGAATTTCTTACTGGCTTTGCAGGAGCTACATCTCCCCGGCCTCAATTCCTTGACTGACATCCAAGATGGAATCTTCCTGATCATCTGTCTCCTCTCATCTCAGCAGACACAATTTTGTACTCCCTTTAGCATGGCACATCATTTTTCAGCCTTCTGGGTTCCAAATACTCTGTGATTTCTGAAATCTACATTCTATGATTAACACTCATATAATCACAATCACCGTCTAATCAAAGAAAGTTATCTTCACTTGTTTCCTTTAACTGACAATGGGTCTACCCTTAAATCATCATTTTCCCTTCCAGATGGAGGACTGCAACATCCCACACCCCACCTTCCTCAGTGTTGGTACAAGGATTTGACATTCTCCTCATTTTCTACTTTCAGGTAAGAATTCCTCCATTCTCATGGAAATACCTTGCTTCTGTGGTTGTAGACATACTGGAAAAGATTATGTAAGCATATTAGTGGTGCAAATCTCAGCACAATTAAGTTTCTTTCTTTTCCTCTGTAATTTTCTTCATTGTTTGAATTTTTACTAACATGCACGTATTGTTTTACCCCCAAAGCTGTTTTTTCCTCTTATTTTTACCAGCTTATTGAGATGGAATTACACATGACATTATATAAGTTTAAGGTGCACATGCTGAATCAATCAACCCTTACATTGCAAGATGATTATACCACAGTGTTAACTAACACCTTCATCATGCCATAAAGTTACCATTTCTTTGTGGTGGTGAGAACAGTTAAGATGTACTCTTTTACTGACTTTCCAGGATATAATATAGTATTAGTAACTATAATCACTGTATTGTGCTTTAGGTCTTCAGACCTTATTCATCTTATAACTGGAACTTTGCACTCTTTGACCAATACTTCATTTCCGTAACCACCAGCCACTAGTAACCACCACTCTACTCTGTGTTTCCATGAGTTCAACTTTTTTAGATTCTACATAGAAGTGAAATCAGACAATATTTACTTATTTTTGTCTGACTTATGTCACTCAGCATAATGCCCTCAAGTTTCATCCATGTTGTCACAAATGGCAGGATTTCCTTCTTTCTCATGGCTGAATAATATTCCACTGTATATATACATACCACATCTTTTGTATCCATTTGTTTCTTGGTGGACACTTAAGTTGTTTCCATGTCTTGGCTGTTGTGAATAATGCTTCAGTGAACATGAGAATGCAGATATCACTTTGAGATCCTGTAGTCGTTTTTTTTTCAGATATATACCCAGAAGTGGGATTGCTGGATCATATGGTAGTTCTATTTTTAATTTCTTGAGGAACTTCCATTCTGTTTTCTATAGTGGCTGCATCAGTTTACATTCCCACTACCACCAGTGCACAAGTGTTGCCTTTTCTCTAAATCCTCACCAACGCTTATATCTTGTCTTTTTTTTATGGTAGCCATTTTACCAGGTGTGAGGTGATAATCCCATTGTGGTTTTGACTTGCATTTCCCTGATTAGTGATATGGAGCACCTTTTCATGTATCTGTTGACCATTTGTATCTTTCCTTTGGAATGAGGTCTGCTCTGTTCCTCTCTTCATTATTTAATTGGATGGTTTGGTCTCTCTCTCTCTTTTTCTGTTGAGTTATATGAGTTCTTTATACATGTTAGATATTAACCCCTTATCAGATATATGACTTGCAAACATTTTTTCCCATTCCTTAGGTTGCCTTTTAATTTTATTGATGGTTTCTTTTGCTGTGCAGAAAATTTTTAGTTTGATGTAGTCCCACATATTAATTTTTGCTTTTGTTGCTTGTGCTTTTAGTATCATATCCCCAAAAATTGCTGCCAAGACCAATATCAGGGAGCTTTTCCCCTATGTTTTCTTCCAGAAGTATTACGATTTCAGATTTTATGTTTAAGTCTTTAATCTCTTCTGAGTTAATTCTTGTGAGTGTTGTAAGATAGGGGTCCAGTTTCATTCTTTTTTATGTTGTTATCCAGTTTTCCCACCACCATTTATTGAAGAGACTGTTCTTTCCCTATTGAGTATATTTGGCTCCTGGTCAAATATTAGTTGGCCATATATGAGCAGGCTTACTTCTGGGCCCTCTGTTCCACTGGCCTGTGTGTCTATTTTTATGGCAGTATTATATTGTTTTGATCACTATAGTTCTGTAGTATAGTTGGAAGTCAGGAAGTATGATGCCTTCAGCTTAGTTGTTTTCTCTTGGGGTTGCTTTGCTGTGGCTTTGTCATGGCTGGATAATCCCCCTGCCCTTCAGGTATGGACACTTCAGTGGAGGCCAGTGACAGGGTAGGGCTGGGGGCGTGGAGATGCACAGCTGGGGCTGGGTAGCTACAGGGTACTGTGGTGGTATAGGCCAGTGACAGAAGACAGGCAGGGCCTGATCTGAGCCCGCAAGCAGCTGAGAACTGCCTGTTCTCCTGTGGCTGCATGTAAGTGCACAGCTGGAGTGCACTTTGGCAAGTGGGGGGAAAACCACAGGGTTCTAGGTTGGCTTCTTGCATTCTTGCCGTCACAGGGTCTGAGCTAGCTTCCGGTGTGGTTCCTGGGCTCCAGTGGGAACAAATAAGAGGAAGTAAGGGACTGGTGTCAGCAAATGTGAATATCTGCGGAGCAAAAGCTGACGAAATCTTCAGGGCGTCTTCAGCAGCTCTTCTGGCCTTTGGTTCTTTTTTCAGTGACAAAAGTTTCTGGGTTTATCTATAGAACAGGTCACTGTGAACCTCACCCACTCCCACTACAGAGCTGCTATTGGTAGCCCCTCCTTTTCTTTCTTATTTTTAGATGTTTTTATAGGTCTTAGCTTAGCTGATCTGGGTGGAGTGAAACCAAGTGGGACCTTTGTATGATGTCCCAAAAGGCTGGAGAAGATGGTAGCTCACCTGTTCTTTCTTTCTTCACAAGGAGAACTCATTCTATCTAGGAAGTGCCCTCTTGGCACTGAGCAATGCCAGCTTGGAGAATAAGACGATGCTGCAAGATGAAGCTGTCTTTCTTCTCTTCTTGTGCAGCTATTCTCAGATTTTTGTTCCACTGCATTTCTGAAATTTCTTAAGTGGACTTCAGAGCTCTCCCAAAGCTGATTTTATTCATAGATAGCTGTTTAATTGTTGATCTTTCTTGGAAGATGGAGGCTAGGGTCTCCTACATCTGTCAGTTTGGTAACGTGACTCTCAAAAGAGCTATTTTTAAATAATGTCTAGCTTATGCTATTACACTATACAATCTTCTACATATTCACTACCTTGCCTTGCCACCAGCAACCACAATTCTTGAAGGCTCTAGAAGATTCTTGAAGACTCTCCATCTTCCTTGCTACTTCTTTTTCTAACATTATAGTAGGTAACTTCAGTAGCCACATGGCAGATCCAATCAGTATCTAAGGCCAAAGATCTTCTCACCTCAACTTCATCTCTGAAATTGTAAATTCAACTATTGCATGACTTTATACAGTTTTCTCTCTTTCTATCTTTCTTGCTCAGTAGTCATTGGTTAGACCTGATATTTGATACCAACAAAACATCCTGATCTTTTATCTTTCTCCTCTGTCTGACTAGCTCTTTCTACTGCACAAAATCTGGAGCCAGGTTATCTGAGTTAGGGTCCAAGATCTTCAGGTGGTCTTCTATCGTCATAATTATTAGTAGAATTATATTTCTATTGTTATATTCAACCTGTATTTTCCCAAAATTTTCAATTATTTTACCGTATTTTCTCCATCATAGTACCTGGGAAAGCTTAATCCTGCATCAGTCCCAACTAACCTATCTAAAGCTGTTAAAGGAATTGCACTAGATTAGTGGTAGATGATTGTAGTATAAATTATCATCTCTACATTACCTAGGTCCCAGTAATGCCCAGAAACCTTACTCTACTTTCTCTGACATTGCTGTCAGCAATTGTTTCAAAACTCTTCTCTACAATATCTGGACATCAGTAGTATCTCCATGTTTTGACTTTATATGTGTTTAAGTGTTAGTGTTTATAAGTTCAAATATGTTTTGTATATGCTTATGCACCTATTTGTGTGTGGATTTCTATGTAGGTAGTGCAGTTTGTTATTGTCATCAAGCTTATAAACCTGGCAGTATCCACAGTTTTTCTTCTTTCATTCTGTCACACTAGGAGAGTTTATCCCACTGCTAAGATGAATCCCTCCATTTGAACACAGAATCTTATTACTTTCCTTCCCTCAGGAACCCTATGTTAACACAAAGTTCCTAAGGAATTCTATTTCTTTAGGCAATTAACAAGTATTGTATAAGAAAACATGCTCCTTGATCAAATTGGTTTGGGGAAATACCAAAAATCATAAAATCAAACAGATTTGACACAAAATTAGGAAAGGCTGTATTAAAGGCCATCATATATATATATATAATGAATGTCCCAAAGGGCAGGTAACATAGCATTACCCAGACTTAGAATGTGAATCAAGGAACATTATCACAAGAATATTACCACCCCACCCTTGCTCTTTAGCTTTTCCATTTCTACTGCCAGGTGAGATGTCCTAATTTTCTAATGCAAAAGAACAAATGGTGTGCCAACTTTTCTGCTCTCTTGGCAATTTTCTCTCTCTCTGCACTTACAGTCAAATTCCACAAAAGAGGTGGGACTTTCACTGTTCCCAAACCTTCCATAATTCACTTTTATCTCCACTGTTCAGGTCCCCACAGGTGCTGGCATACCTTGTAGGAGCTTCTGATGTTTCTTTCCCAACTTTTTAAAATATTCCTTCCTCTAGAATGTTTTGCCTGCCTTTTGCTCCTCAATAACCTTTGGCAATTCTTCTTTCTGTTTTTACACTTGTATGAGAATGTTCCTTGAGTTTTTATTGCAAGTGATCCTCTTTCCTCCAATTAGATGCTTTCTATTTATTTGGATCTTTCATTATTTCCCAAGGCTTCATGCAACACCATATGTATTGATTTCCTAATTTGTATCTTTAACACAGATCCTTCTCCTGAGCTCTAGATCCTTATATATAGCTACCTACTAAATACTCCCACTTGAATGACTCTTAGACACCCTAGTGTTCAATAACTTCAAAATTTAAATCATTGTTTCTTGCTCCAAATCAGTTTTCTTCTAGTTTTTCTATGAAAAACTTACTACGGCTCAACACTGAGGGTATTGATTCCTCCACCTGCCTTCTCTCTTTACTCCGCTTAATCAGTTTCAAATTCCCATTGAATCTATCTCTAATTTATTTTTCAGATCCATTATGCCTCTCAATTCCTACTACCAATCCCCTAGTTCAAGCCACTGTCACTATCAGGTGGATTTCTAGATGCTCTAAACTTGGCTCATGCTCCCTGGGTTTGGCTCTCTTTGATTTATTCTTAACTTCACTATCCTGATTAAAATCCTTAAATGACTTCCCACTGTTATTGCAAAATAGTGGCCACAAGATCCTGGAAATTAATCTTCTATTCCTTATTATTAAAATGAATATGGTCTATTAGACACCAATAATTGTCTGAATAGAGAGAATTTCAGAGAGACTAGTTATTTTCACCATAAAGAACAAAGAAATCTAAGACGTACTTTTGTTCTTTTAAATGTTTTTAAATTAAATATGTGTTGTTTAGCCAAGATACAGTACTAGAGCAAAGATGGTGCTAAAATAATATTCTTCTGTAAGATAATGGGAGTTAAATGAGTTCTGGTTGTTGTGGAGAATCATTTTATAAAGGAGAGGACTGCTTTCCTCTTTCCCTTGCACAAGTGAATAGTATTCATAGGTATTATTGTTTTTCTAAGGATACATAGTAGACAAATGGAAAAAATAGAATCTCTGAAGTGTCTGGCTACCCATTTGCCTGTAATGACAGCCATGGTCACAGTCTGGACCAAATACAGAAAGATATATAGGATTTAACTGGCTGAAAACCTAACCAGTTTTTTATTGAGTAGATGGCAGCTTGAACCTTTGGTCATTATATATTAGCAATAATTCTATTGATTAACGTAATTTGTTTCAGCTGATCACAATTTTTAAAACTTTCAACGACTAAGTGGTAGTCATATAGAAATTAATACTTAATATTGCAGTATTTATCAGGATTACAATGTTTCTCTATGGATAGACTCATTAGTTTTAAGGGAAGGTTTTAAATCTCTGGATGAACTCTTAGTGGAGGCAAGACTCACTTCCAGCTTCCTTGGTTTCATTCATTAACTTGCAAAATTGTTATCCTTTTGTTCAGTGTATTTTTTTTTTTTTTCTCTCATCAGAAAGAGATCTGGAAGTAGAAAGGGAAACTATAAGTTCTAGGTCCACCTCACCTACTCTGTTATGGTTCCCTGATGACTTGCTCAAAACGGGCAGTCACACGTCCTGCTCTACCACCGTACCTTGTAGTTCTCTTGTTTTTGTTTTACTTTTCTTTAATCATGGGGCTGAAATTATTTACTGATCTTATTTCTTCATTAGAATATGATTGTAGCAAGGAGATATTTTCTTCACATTTGTATCTCCAGAATCTAGCACAGAAGATGACCAGAACAGACACCAAGTAATGCTTTTGAATTAAATAATTATGCAGAAGTGTTACCATCTCCGGGGCCCCTGGGTGGCTCAGTCGTTAAGCATCTGCCTTCAGCTCAGGTCATGATCTCAGGGTCCTGGGATCAAGCCCTGCATCGGGCTCCCCGCTCGGCGGGAAGCCTGCTTCTCCCTCTCCCACTGCCCCTGCTTGTGTTCCCTCTCTCGCTGTGTCTCTCTCTGTCAAATAAATAAAATCTTTAAAAAAAAAAAAAGTGTTACCATCTCCAATATTAAAATGTCACTTATTTGTTAATGTTTTCTTGGACTACTGCCATCTTCTTTTTGGAGGTTGAAACTTTATAGATTTACCAAGTTAGGTAAACTCGTGGTTATTTTTTTCTAGTGTTAAAAATAATCCATAGCGTTCATTCATCCAGATCCCCACATATACTCAACCTATGCTGTAGCCAGCTCTGTGCCAGGTACAAGGGATCTGGTGGTGAACATGACTGATAAAAGTCCTCCTCCCATGTAACTTACCTCTTGGGGGAGAATAAATAATAAACAAATAAATTTAAAAACATATAGTATCAGCTAATGATAAGGTCGGAAGAAAAATAAAGCCAGGCAATATAATAGAGAAAGAGTGCTGTTTTATATTAGGATGATCATGAAAAGAGTTCTTTGATGGAATAGAGAGGCTATTAATGAAGTTGTTCAGAAATAGGTGAATACATAAGGAAAACAGATATGTGAGCCAACTCTGAACAGATTGGGAGAAATGCCCTTGATACAACTTCTATTTTGTAGTTTCTTAGCACGTTATTGGACAAGCATGCAACAAATAACTCCTTACCACCAAAAAAAAAAAAAAAAAAAAAAAAAAAAAAAAAATACAGGCACAAATGATGGATGTTACATTATTTTCTTTAATATAAAAATGTAGACTTTTACAAGAATAGCTCTATGGGCAAGTGTAATTATTTATACAGCCTTTCAATAGTCTCTGCTTTGCATCATTTAGCTACAGAAAAAATAATGCCCTCCCCGGCAAAACATTATTACATTTCAAGAATCCTCTCTGCTACCACCAATAGCAAAAACCCTGTATGATTTGCTATGGTCAGTTATAATTCTCATTAAAAAACATATCTCCGTTCTAAAATGGCAGGGTATGTTTGAATGTTTGACTCACCATAAAAGGTACATACTAATTCACAGGTAGTAACTCTAAGCTACTTTTTAGTTATTGTATTCAAACAGCATGATTGTCCTTGGAAGAAATAACAGAGAAACCAGAAAACCAAATAAGAAACTCTAACACACAGAGAAAAATAATAGACATTGTTTGATTTTTTTCCTTAATATAGGTTATAATTTGGCTTTAGAGAGCCTCATTAATAAGGTACTTTTGCAGACAAGTTAGAAAGGTGGTTTCCTGTAAATCATTGGAAAAATAAAAAATGAATTCTGTAACTATAGCTTCCATCCTGCATTATATCACCTATATGCCTAGAGAAGCAAGAACTGATTAGGGTTCCTCTAAACGGGTCATTAGTTAAGCAGAAGGTGTGTGTCTAGGAAAGTCATTTACTATTTTTTTCTGGTAGAATGTTTTCTTAATGCATGGGACAACCTAGGCAACACAATGAGAGTAATTTTGACTTTCATTTTATAAAAAGGGGGGAAAAAAAGACTTTAAGAGCTGTCATTTAAAAAAAAAAATTAAGCCCACAGTTATTCAGAAGTAGTCCCTACCTTAATTATTAAATACAAAGAGAAATCCATTAGCTAACAAAGAGATGGGATAAATCCAAACTGATTACTTCACAAACACAATTTACCTTAAATCCCGAAAGAACAAAGGCAATTTTGTTAGATGAACTACCCTTTCTCTCAGGATTATTTTTTAATTGCTTCTGGTTTAACAGATAAATAGGGTCAAATAAAAAAAAAAAAAAAAACCTGATGGATTTGTATATTAGACCTTCTCAAAACCATTAAAACAATAATAAATATTTAAAATAGAAACTGAATCATCTTAGTTATGTTAAAGTTCATTGCAGCTTCTTGTGGGAAAGTGTTTACTAGGTTCCCAGGACATATTTATTTAGTTTTTTTAAATTTTTACGTAAAAATACTTTTAGCATAGTTCCAGTCAACTCAGTTCAAGCCAGAGCCATAAGCCTATATTAAGTACTTACTCGTTATAAAGCACGGTGCTAGATGAAATGTGGGTTATGAAGATGCTAAGGCTTGACAGCTGGCCTCGGAGGGATCACAATGTAGTGTGGGAAAAGAAGTTGAAAGCAATTAACCATAAAGTAAGACATAATGTATTAAGTGCTGAATATAGATACTGCGTGACAGGAGAGAAGAGCGAAAGGAAGAATTAATTCTGGCTCGGGAAGGAAAAAATATTCCTGAAAGTGGTTTTGTGCTAATGCTTTTTGAAAAATTCAGATTTTGGTGGGTGAAGGAAGCATGAAGACATAACGAAGTTAGCTCATGGGTATGGGGAAGGCTGAGCACAGACTATTCTGGAGGTTAGAACACTGGGAGGGAGCGAGGATACACAGGGGTGGAGGCTGCAGAGGGAGGGTGAAGTTAGTTCATGTAGGACTTCGGATGCAAGCCTAAGGAGTTTGGACTCTACCTTCTAAGCAATAGAAATCCATAAAGGTTTCTTGGCTAGGGAGTGCCACAATCCGATGTGTGTTTGAGAAGGTAAGTCTGGTGGCAAAGAAAGTAATAAATGGCAGAGACAAGAAATTCAATTTAAAGAGATCATATAACAAAGTAACGCCGTAGCAAGAGAAAGTGTAGAGGCGAACCACAGCTGTGGCATAGAAAATGTAAAGGAAAGGATAAATTGTGGGAAAGAATCAGTGGGATGTGATCTGGTGGGATGCAGGGGGTGAGGGGGAAGTGAGGGTCAGAAATGACTTTGGGTACTGGAAGGATAATGATGCATTGAAGCAAGCGGCAGACTGAGAAGGTCTGGGAAAAATCAAAGCAAAAATAGGTATTTTTAAAATATAGCAAGCACTTATAATTTTTCTGTAAGTTGGAATGTTCGTGATTTAAGAGATCATGCAGATCATCTAATCCAGTGATTCTTGATTATGGCTGAACCTTAGACTCAGACAGGGAGCAGCATTTTTAAAATTGTACCCCACTGCAAGAGATTTGGATTTAAGTGGTCTGACCAGCCATTCTTTTATTATCTTTTTAAATCCCCCCCCCCAAGTGATATGAATATAGAGCCAGGTTTAAAACCTCTAAAATAATCTGTATCCTTCAATTTAAAGATTATCCTGATATTCAAGGAGATTTCAATCCTTTCAGTTTTTTGGCAGGTTAGGCTCCTGGTTTTTCTCCCCTCTTACCTGGCTTCTTTTCCTCTTTATCTATTATTTTTATACATTTGTGCAAAGACACCTAACCCAGCAGGATTTTTCTCTTGTCTGGAGGGTAAGTTATCCTCCTCTTCCGTAATTTGATATATCTCCTTCAAAGGTACAGTTTCTAACATGCTTTTTTCCTCAAACACTAACAATACTAAACTTAAGTTTGGGGGTACACAAAAGCCAGAGACTGGCAATTTCTCTCTCTCTCAAATCACATCCTATGATGAACACACTGCTTTGTATGGGCCATGAAGGTGGAAATAATAGCAAGGAAAATATCCTGCCAATAATACTGTACTCTTCCCAGCTGCATTTTAACTTCTTGTGCTTTACTTTCTTGTTAATAAAACAAGGGTAGTTGTACCTATCTGTCATAGTTATTATAAAGATTAAAGAAGAAAAATGAATAAACAGCACTTACTATGATCATTGTTACTCTTTCTAATGGTCTAACGGTCACCTTTAATATCTAGTTAACGGATGGCTGTTTGTCACAAAAAGAAGCAGGCACAGAATATGAATGTTGAGGAAGAAACAACAGTTGATGAGTGGAGTCACCGCAAGGATCATCATCATAACGCATCTCTTGCAGTATTAGCACCCCAATGGTGCTCCCTTTGGGGTGGCAGAGGCACAGGTGGTACTGGGCAACTAGATGTCATAAAGCAATCCTGGAGCACTTGTCAGATGTCTTGATTAATTGCCGTTTTTGAAGCAGAAGTAAGAGCATCACAAAACCGTGAACAAACACCAGACTTCCAAATAAGCTCGCATCCAGCACAGCTCCATGCCAGCCAAGGTACTCAGCTGTGAACTGGCAGTACTTAACTTGCCTTCTAAAGTCATCGAAGAGCTTAGCGGACTAGCAAATGATAACAATAAACAGCTACCCATGCATGAAACAAGAAATCAGAATTTTCTACTTGTATGCATGCTTAAGCTAGGAGAGATGCCAGTCAGTGAGCTTAAGAAAAGGTGGGAGGGCGGTGTTGTTGAAGCAACTTCAAGATGGCATTTAGAATCTCCACCAAGACCTAGGGAAATATGCCCAGTGCTTTACATAGTGGAGAGAAGCTATGGCTCTTAGAGACTCTGGGGAATGAGCTTCCTGCAATAAGCAGGGCAATTAACCTAAAGCAGATTCTGGCTGCTAAGTGGGGTAGAAATGCCTTTGTTTGGTCAGGCAGAGACTTCCCTGGTGTGCTCCTACTGGGATATTTCACACAAATTTGAGTTGCGTCGTTCAATAGCTCCCCTTGGCAGAAAGGATTCTAAAGGCCTCCCTGATGTTCTGAGTGCAGAGCTAGGTTGAGAGAACCTAGAGGATTTGTAAGGAGTGGCTTTGGAAGAGAGGCACCTGTCTCACCTGGGGAGACTAGGGTGTGGCTCTTAGCTTCTCCAGACACCGCGTGTAGCTCATGGTGCAATTATTTACTGAACGCGAAAAATGAAATCATGTGCCTTAGCCCTTGATTCAAGAGAAGATAGTGTTTTGTTAGAAAAGTCAGCTGCAGAGATTCGGTCTGAACGCGGCTGTGCCTGCTGCTGAAAGGTTTCAGCTTGGCGAATCCCAGAGGTCGTTCCTGAATGCTAACTAAGGATTCCAAGCAGAGCAAATTCCTTCCTGATGAAGTCTTGCAGCTGACAACGTGGAACAATTTGAATCACAGACCTGTAAAATTTGATCAGGATGGAATTAAATGACTCTCCTGCAGTGATTTGGCAAGTCTGTTTTCACCAAGGCATTGCAGTGAGAGTGGGTAGCCAACGAAGGGCCATTTTCACCCGGCATCTCACTCGGTGTCTTGCTGCCAAAAGGGATTCTGAGGGTCAAACCATGGAGAATATGCTTGCTTGCCTTAGTCAAACTTAAAAATAAGGTCTGCCACTCGCACTTTCTCTCTACTGCTAGATATGGCTTCATCATTTACAAGTATCTACACGTTTTTAGGATCCATTTATGCTAAGACCACCTCTTAGGGGAGATGATACTTTTACATTTATTGCCGTTTGTGTGAAATATAATTTCTCCTTATTTCTCTTACACTTTATATCTCATGCAGTTTAAAGAGTACAAAGTACATGGAGACAAAATTGGAAGCTAGTATAAAAACATCAGCCCCAACCTTGAACTGCAATGACCCTAACATAGAAATTTTTTTTTAATGGCCTTGACAAAATATGCACTTCTGTTCTCATAGCTTACGAGACAAGCAATAATATCAGCTTGGCCTTCTGAGATAAGGCGGAGGTGAGGGGATGAAGCCAGACAGGGAACAGAGACTCCACAAGTTCCAGTCTAGTAGCTGTGAATTTTACCATAGAAAAGAAGTAATTTGTACGATGGTGATAAAAGAGTTTCTTTTGTGTTTGCAAGAATATGTTAGAAATCAATAGTAGAACATTTTACCACAAAAAGGTGGAACAGCTGAAAAGTTTTTTTCTAATGTTATGGCCTGTCCCTTAGGCAAAAGACATGATGAGGGAAGTTTCTGAGAATTATATACAGGGCACAGCTAATCAGAGTTTAGGGAATGTGTATGGTGGTAAGGTGAGGGATTAGGATGGCAGTTGTTTGCAAAGGAAAGGAAGATGGGGGGGAAGAAAAAGGAGTATCCAAGAGGGATAGTATAACAAAAAATTACAGAGTTTCAGAGAAATTGGGTGAATAGAAGATGTAACAGGGCTGTAACATGAAAGTGATCCAAGAAAATTCAACATAAAAATTACCTGTCAGGGGCACCTGGGTGGTCCAGTCAGTTAAGCCCCCCTTCATGGTTTTCTGCTCAGGTCATGATCTCATGGGTCATGAGATCAAGCCCCACCTCAGGCTCCATGCTCAGCAGGGAGTCTGAAGATTCTCTCCTGCTGCCCCTCCCTTCACGCACGCATGCTGTCTCTCTCTCTCTCTCTGAAATAAATAAATAAATCTTTTAAAAAATTACCAGTCAGAATGGCTAAAATTAACAACACAGGAAACAACAGATATTGGCGAGGAGGTGGGGAAAAGGGAACACTCTTACACCGTTGGTGGGAATGCAAACTGGTGTAGCCACTATGGAAAATAGGGTGGAGGTTGCTCAAAAAGTTAAAAATAGAGCTACCCTACAACCCAGCAATTGCACTACTAGGTATTTACCCATAGCATACAAAATACAGATTCGAAGGGGCCCATACACCCTGCTATTTATAGCAGCATTATCAAAAATAGCCAAATTATGGAAAGAGCCCAAATGTCCATCAACTGATGAATGGATAAAGAAGATGTGGTATAGATATAAAATACAATATTACTCAGCCACCAAAAGAATGAAATCTTGCCATTTGCAATGACATGGATGGAGCTAGTGTGCATTACGCTAAGCAAAATAAGTCAGTCAGAAAAAGACAAATACCATATGATTTCACTCATATGTGGAATTTAAGAAACAAAACAGATGAACATAGGGGAAGGGGAAAAAAAAAAGAGAGGGAAGCAAACCATAAGAGACTCTTAACCATAGAGAACAAACGAAGGGTTGCTGGAGGGGAGGGGGATGCGGGATGAGCTAAATGGGTGATGGGTATGAAGGAGGGCACTTGTGTTGAGCACTGAATGTTACATGTAAGTGATGAATCACTAAATTCTACACCTGAAATCAATATTACACTATATGTTAACTAGGATTTAAATAAAAATTTGAAAAAAAGAAAAAAATACTGCTTTTTTTACAACAACTGTATTTTTTTGATTAATTTCAAAACTGGCAAAGTGCTTTTTAACAAAGGAAATATTATTGCAAAAGCCAGGAGTCAAATGCTTGGCTTCTCATAGCAATGAACAGGCTGTCACTTCAAGTAACTCCTCTGGTAGGATTACTTCCATATGTTCCCTGAGGCACAGAGTGACAGTGTGGGTGAAGGTAGATGCCAAAGGGTGATAATGCCCGAAGATTTGATAGAGTAGTCCCCCTGTATTTGTGGGGTTTACATTCCAAGCCCCCCAGTGGATGCCTGATAGTACTGAACCTTCTTTATACTGGGTTTCTTTTCTACATATACACACCTATGATAAAGTTTAATTTATAAATTAGGCACAGTAAGAGATTAACAGCAATTACTAGTAATAAAACAATTATAACAACATACTGTAATAAAAGTTATATGAATGTGTTCTCTCACACAAAATATTGTACTGTACTCACCCTTCTTCTTGTGATGATGTGAGACTATATGCGATGAGGTGAGGTGAGGTGAATGACGTAGTTCCTGTGACATAGTGTGAGGCAACTGTTGACCTTCTGATGATCTGCTTTCCCACTGTGGTTGACCCGGGGTCAGAGAAACTGCAGAAAGAGAAACCACAGATAAAGGGGGAGTGCTGTAGTTCCTTACAAATGCATCTGAGGATGGACACGCTCAATGGTTCAAACATTCTCTAAATGCAAAGATAATTCTTTTAAAGCTGAGCTTTGCTCCCCTAAAATACTGCAAAAATTCCCAGGGTGGAAGGAAATTCACTTTTTTTTTTTTTTTAATTAGGCAACTATTCATTCAGAGATAAGCATGGGAATGAGGAAATTAGGTCAACTCATATGACATATTTTGTTTTTGCATTCTTACCTTTGTTACTTTTTTTTTTTTTTTAAGATGTAGTAGCCTGGGTAATAAAGTACAGGTTTTTCCCTACCACAGCTCTAACCTATGGCTTAAATTATTTTTTGAAAAAATTCTGCTTGCAAAAAAAAAAAAAAAATATTCTGCTTGCATATAATTTTATATATATAAATATAACATATATATATACACATATATAAACATACATATATATAAACATGTATACATATTTATACATATATGCATGTATATATAAATAAACCATGCATATATATACATCTTTATATATATATATGTATATATATGTTTATATATATATATGTACATGGTTGTAAATATAATACTCATATAGGAGAACTGAATGAGAAAGTGTTTTTTCTGAGTTACACAGTACCAGAATACAAAAAGGGAATTTTATCTCTGAATCTTATGTCAGCATTGATTTAAGGGAGAGAAGAATGCTTTTAATAATTTTGGAAGCAACTTTTTACATGTGGTTATACTTAACAAACCACAGTTTTTCTTTGCTGTAATTTATTTAAAAATAAATTGTGGAAAAATGTTCTGATAATGCAACTCTTCTTTTAGGCAAATTGGAAAACATTCCAATTGCTATTCATGTAAAATGATAGACCCGTTCTGTTTCTGATTTACTGGAACGAATATGACAAGTCACATGATGTGCCTTTAGCCTTAGACTATTCAACTGGAAATGGAGATACTAATCTTGATGTAATTCAGAGAACTGTTAACATCTATTACTAACATCATATAGATTTAGAACATATTTACATGTATGCATTATAGTGGCAAAAATAAAAAGAAAATATTTTGTTTTTCTGATATTCTGTTGAATCCAGAAACAAAGAAATAATGATTTTTAGAAAGATTTTGGATTCTTCAGAAAACAATCAATGAATATTTTGAGAAATATCTACAGATTTTACCAACTCCTGGCAAATTGACTGTAGCCTCCATCACTACCTTCATTCATTGTAAAATTGCCAATCTCATGGGGCATGTCTCTTTTTGGTGTCTCTTATAACTGTTCACAGGCTCTTTCTTCAAACTTTTGTCCTTCAATTCCTGTGAAGTTATACTTAGTGTTTTCTCCCACTGACTCATGCCTTCTTCATTTCCTGTTTCAGCTCCTCTTTTCCCTTCTACTATGTAAATGAGGCCCTCTGCCAAGTTTCCATTCTCTTTCTATGTATGCTTTCTCCCTCATACTTTTCATATACTCCTAGGGCTTCAAATACTACAACCAAGTTGAAAAAATTTTAACCCACTTCTTCAGCAGCAGACCTCTCTTATGGTTCTAGTTCCAAGGTCATCTCCCCATCCACAAACTCCATATATACATCCTATGTAATATTTTTGGCATCCAGAACTTTCTGATCATGCAAGGCTTGTGGAATATCCCTTTCTTGGTGTGTTTGCTTCTATAGTCTCCTCCTGAATACCAATCACCTCTCTAATTAAAACCTTTAGCTCCAGATCAATACATTCAATATACTCAACAGATTCCTTAAGAACTCCATGTTAATGTCAAAAAGCTATAGCAATTCAACTTATCATGCACAGAACTCTTGATTTACCACTCTCCCAATCTGATGTTTTTCTCATTTTCTTTGCTTCGATGAATTGGATTACTCTCCATCTTGATTCACAAACTAGAAACAGGGCACTTATCCTTGATTCACCCCCATATGCAATACAGTCAAATCCTCACTGTTGATTTATTCAAGGGCATAGTTGTCTTTCCCCATACTACACAGAGCACCTACTTCCTACACATAAGCGCTTTTCTTCTCTACTGTTTTCTTCACTACAGCTAGAATCAAGATTCATTTCCTTTTTCTTCATTTATCTGAAATTGTACCTGTTCTTAAAATCTCACCTTACAGTCCAGTTTTCCTTCAAACTCTTTCATGATTCCCCCTAGCCCTCAAATCTTATTTTAGTTGTTAAAGTAGCAATATGATGGCAAGTCATGGACTTTGATTATACCCATCTCAATACGTGAAATCTAAGGCTCAAGAGAGAAATGCCCAAAGTCATCTAATTAGTCGGTAACAGAGCAGGGCTTTGAAATCAGATTATGTGACTTAAAATTCATTCTTATCTGCAATACCACTTCCTTCAGTGTTGTCTTTTCTTTAACATATTAGTGTCACTACTGTGGCACTTATCTTGTATTTCCATTCTCTCATATTCCTACCTGCTGTAGAAACTCCTTGAGATTAGAACTGTTGCTTGATTCATTCACTTAACAAATGTTTTTGTCTATTTTATACCTGGCAAAACCTGAAGACATAGGCATACAGTGCTGACATGCCAGATTTAGCAAATAAATACCTGTTTCCAGCATAAAATATACTGTTTCAGCAGATTTTAATAATTATTAACAAACTATGAATATACTCTATTTTAATTTTAACACTATTAATAATCTTCACTAGGTATAAGACTTTATGAGTCTGGTTATTGAAAACATAACATAGCTGTTCACGATCTTTGGGTTTTAGAAGATACAAACATTTGCTTTCAAAGGAATATTCTTGTAATATCCTGCACCAGAGGTGCAGGCCAATTTTTATACACCCTTTAAATATTAGATAAAGTTCAAAATAGATGATGTGTTTAACAGTATAGAAATTCACAGATTGAGTTCAGAAGTGATTATGTAAATAAAGGTTTATATTTGTGAGATAATAGGCATAGCTTTCCTGAGATTAATAAAAGGTAGTGAAGTCAGTGACTCAAATGTTCAATAAAAAACACAACTGTTTCGCTTGGGGAAAATATGAAGGTGTGCTATTGCCTCCTAGATATTCTAAATGACCTAAGTTCCTCCTTCTGAACTCATTGCCCATGGACAACTGGGACAGAGCAGATGGTGTCCATCTAGGCACCAGGCTCAAGTAGGCAGTATATATTAGTCCCAAGTAGTTGGTATATCTGAAACTGTGAATCTGTCTAGGAAGCTCAGCATATCCTTGATGGCCAAACAATCCATGCCTCAAGAACAGATAACTATGAGAAAAAAAAAAAGTCAGTATGTCCAAAGCAGTTGGTATGCTTATGTTGTCAGTCTGTCATGAGTGGTCAATCTGTCCAGAGTGAGCTACATGTCTGGGCCATATATATGCATCATTAATATGTCTAAATTGGTCAGTGCATTTGGGAGATATGTTTGCCTGGAGTCGTCAGTAGTTCTGGCTTGGCCAGGTGTTATTGGTGCCTTTATATTTCTTTTATACTTTATTTTGTTGTTTTGGGGAAGAGGTGGCTCAAAGAAGGCCATTTCCTGATTGAAAGTGAGTATCAAGATGGAGGTTAGGGTGAATGGACTCACTGGTGTCTGTGGGGAATCTGGCTCTAGCCACACAAGCAATGTCCCTCAGACGTGGACCGTCCTGCTAAGAAATTGCTCAACTCCCATGGCAAAAGGAATCTGTACCATTATAGCCAGTCTCAGACCCAGGACATCTAAAGGTTGGGATGGGAAGCCAGGGCCACCTCAGGGATCGGGACCCAGTCTGAGTTTCTGGTAACCTAGTTAGCAGGGTTCCATCTTCATCATTATCTCCGATTTTTTGCTGACTCTCAACCTCCTATAATCCTTTGTCTCTCTGGGTGACATCTGGCTTTTGCAGCCCCAGCTACTGTCCTTTCCTTTGGCCTATTTTGTCATAATGCCTGTCTAAGTAAGCACAGCTAACTTGTGAGCTAGTGTAAGCTCAGAAATCAGATTTCCTGTCTTTGAGTTCCAGCTTCACTCATCATTAATGTAGCCTATGAGTCCTCGTCAGTAAAATGAGATGCTATTAACACTAAAGACAACTAATGGCTAAATAAAGTAGCTTATGTAAAGCACTTGGCAATATACATAGTACACAGTAAGCTTTCCATAATGGAAGAATTTATGTTTTTCCTATTATCTTCAAAAAAACTTAGGGATGATTTAAAAGTTTTATTTGGGTATGGTTTTCACAGAAAAAAAGGAGGGGTTGTGTTAATTGCCTATCACTAGCTAAAAAAAAAAAAAAAAAAAAACGCCCAAAACCCCTACAGGTTTATAATGTATTATAGAAGATGAAAAGTGAGGTGTGCCCGGGTGGCTCAGTCAGTTAAGCATCTGCCTTTGGCTCAGGTCATGATCCCAGGGTCCTGGGATCGAGCCCCAAGTCTGGCTCCCTGCTCAGCGGGGAGTCTGCTTCTCCCTCTGCCTGCCGCTCCCCGGCTTGTGCTTTCTGTCTCTCTGACAAATAAATAAATAAAATCTTAAAAAAAAAGATGGAAAGTGAGAATGATATTTATACTGAGTTTTAAGTGATCAACAAGAGTATGTCAAATTAAAGGGATGGGGTTTGACGTGTAGAAAGAGAATAAACAATATGAGGAAATGAGAGTCAATTTGGTTTTGTTTAGGAATAAACCTTAGAGATTGAGGTATGCATTTCTGAGGGAGATGGGAAGGTTACTTGGGGTTAGATAATGGAGGGCTTTGCAAAGGAGATTAAGGAGTCTTGAATTTGTCAGAAGATTGCATGGCATTACAAACAAGGGGTGGATATAATTGGCTCTGTCTTTGAATCATGTTCTGTGGGCAAATGGAGTAGTAGCGGCAGGGGACCAGCACAGGGGGACCAGCACCTAAAATACCACTAAAAGGTGCTTACCTTTTAGTGGTATTGTAGTATCTTAGACTATTACAGTGGCAAAGGAATTGGAGAGAAATCTCCATATTCAAGAGGTATTCAGCATTATAAATAATGACATTTGATTATTTGTAGGGACTGAAGAAAATAGATGACTACATTTTGGCCTTAGTAGCTGGGTGGATGATGATACCATTTGTTAACCTAGAAAACATTAGAAGAGGAAAATGGGTAGAAATGGGGGGAGGGAGTGTTTAGCTTTAAGTATGTTAAACTCACCAATAAGCAGCTGTCTATCTGAATCTGGAGGCAGGCGACAAGTCTGGGCTAAATCTCAGCTGGAAGATGCTAGTATAAAGAGGCCACTGCAGCGGTGGGGGTAGAGGAGGTGCCTGCGGAGGGGAGAGTAATGGAGGGAGGAGAGCTGAGGACTGTAGCTTGCCTGCATTTAGTGCCTTTGCATCCTCCCTGTGGCTGATATTCAGCAAGTCTAAAATTGATTAAGATTTAGAAAAAAATGAATAACATCCTCTCATCTCAAGGGTCTTCTCCATGCAGAGGTAGACTTCTGCAAATTAATTTTTTAAAATTTTATTTAAATTCCAGTTATTTAACATACAGTGTAATATTAGTTTCAGGTGTACAATATAGTTTCAGGTGACTCAACAGTTCCATACAACACCTGGTGCTCATAACAAGTGCACTCCTTAATTTCCATCACCTATTTTACTCCTGCTCCCACCCACCTCCCCTCTAGAAACCATCAGTTTGTTCTCCATAGTTAGGAGTCTGTTTCTCAGTTTGCCTCTCTCTCTTTTTTTCCCCTTTGCTTGTTTATTTTGTTTCTTAAATCCCACATATGAGTGAAATCATATGTTATTTGTCTTTCTCTGAGTGACTTACTTCACTTAACATAACCCATCTTTGTTGTTGCATCTATGTTTTTGCAACATAGCTCCATCTATGTTGTTGCAAATGACAAGATGCCATTCTTTTTTATGGCTGTATAATATTCCATTGTGTGTATATACCACAACTTCTGTATCCATTCATCAGTCAATGGACATTTGGGCTGGTTCCATAATTTGGCTATTGTAGATAATACTACTATGTCTGTCGGGGTGCATGTATCCCTTTGAATTAGTGTTTTTGTATTCTTTGGGTAGATACCTAGTAGTGCAATTGCTAGATCATAGGGTAGTTCTATTTTTAACTTTTTGAGGAACCTCCATACTGTTTTCCATGGTGGCTACACCAGTTTGCATTCCCACCCACAGTGCAAGAGGGTTCCCCTTTCTCCATAGCTTCACCAACTCCTTTTGTTTCTCATGTTGTTGGTTTAAGCCATTCTGAAAGGTGCAAGGTGATATCTCATTGTAGTTTGGATTTATATTCCCCTGATGATGAGTGATGTTGAGCCTCTTTTCATGGATCTGTTGGCTATCTGTATGTCTTCTTTGGAAAAATGTCTATTCATGTCTTCTGTTCAATTTTAATTGGATTATTCATTTTTGGGGCATTGAGTTTTTATAAGTTCTTTATATATGTTGGATACTAACCCTTTATCCAATATGTCATTTGCAAATGTCTTCTCCCATTCTGCAGGTTACCTTTTAGTTTTATTGATTGTTCCCTTCACTAAACAAAAGCTTTTTATTTTGGTGAAGTCCCAATAGTTTATTTTTGCTTTAGGAGACATATCTAGAAAGGAGTTGCTACAGCCAATGTCAAAAAGGTTACTGGCCGTGTTCATGTATAGGATTATTATAGTTTCAGGTCTCACATTTAGGTCTGAAATCCATTTTGAATTTATTTTTGTGTATGTTTTAAGAAAGTGGTCTAGTTTCATCTTTTCCATGTTGCTGTCCAATTTTCCCAACACCATTTGTTGAAGAGACTGTCTTTTTCCCATTGAATATTCTTTCCTGCTTTGTCAAAGATTAGTTGACCTTATAGTTGTGGGTCCGTTTCTGGGGTTTCTATTCTGTTCTATTGATCTATGCATCCATTTTTGTGCCAGTACCATACTGTCTCGATCCCTACAGCTTTGTAATATAACTTGAAGTCTGGAATTGTGATGTCTCTAGCTTTGCTTTTCTTTTTCCAGGTTGCTTTGGCTATTCTAGGTCTTTTGTGGTTTCCATACAAATTTTAGGAGTGTTTGTTCTAGCTCTATGAAAAATGCTGGTGGTATTTTGATATGGATTGCATTAAATGAGTAGATTGCTTTAGGTAGTATAGATATTTTCACCAATATTTGTTCCTCTAATGCATGGGCATAAAATGTCTTTCCATTTCTTTGTGTCATCCTCAATTTCTTTTTTCAGTATTTTATAGTTCAGAGTACAACTCTTTCACCTCTGTGGTTAGGTTTATTCATGGGTATCTTATTATTTCTGGTGCAATTATAAATGAAATTGATTCCTTAATTTCTCTTTCTGCTGCTTATTATTGGCATATAGAAATGCAACAGATTTCTGTACATTGATTTAGTATCCTGTAACTTTACTGAATTCATTTATCAGTTCTAGCAGTTTTTTGGTGGAGTCTTTAGGGTTTTCTATATAGAGTTATTATGTCATCTGCAAATAGTGAAAGTTTGAGTTCTTCTTTGCTGATTTGGATGTTTTCTATTTCCTTATGGTGTTTGATTGCTATGGCTAGGACTTCCAGTACTATGTTGAATAGCAGTGGTGAGAGCGGACATTGCTGTCTTCTTCCTGACCACAGAGGAAAAGCTCTGTTTTTCCCCATTGAAGATGATATTAGCTGTGGGTTTTCCAAATATGGCCTTTATTATATTGAGGTATGTTCCCTCTAAACCTACTTTGCTGACAGTTTTTATCATAAGTGGATGTTGTACTTTTTGAAATGATTTTTCTGCATCTATTGAAATGATCATATAGTTCTGTTCTTTTATTAATGTGGTGTATCACATTGATTGATTTGCAAATATTGAACAACACTTGTAACCCAGGAATAAATCCCACTTGATTGTGGTGAATGATTCTTTTAATGTATTGCTGGATTCAGTTTGCTAGTATTTTATTGAGAATTTTTGCATCCATATTCATTAGGGATATTGGCCTATAGTTCTTTATTTAAGTGGTGTCATCTGGTTTTGGTATCAGGGTAATGCTGGCCTCATAGAATGAATATGACGTTTTCCTTCCTTTTCTATTTTTTGGAATAATTTGAGAAGAATAGGTATTAACTCCTCTTTAAATGTTTAGTAGAATTCGCCTGTGAAGGCATCCCACCCTGGACTTTGTTGGGAGATTTTTGATTACTGATTCAATTTCTTTGTTGGTTATCAGTCTGTTCAAGTTTTCTATTTTCCCTTGTTTCAGTTTTGGTAGTTTATATGTTTGTAAGAATATATCCATTTCTTCCAGATTGTCCAATTTGTTGGCATATAGTTTTTCATAATATTCTTTTATCTATGTGGCCCATTGATTATCCCATCAGAATCACACCCTTCCCATGTGATTATATCCTTTCTGACCTGACTCAATGCAGCAGAAAGATCTCCTTCCGAAACTCATCTATCCCTAGAGAATCACTGAACAGTGTGCTCAGAGACACTCTGCCTCTGGAAGGCCGGTTCTCCTTACTGAATCACCTACTCAGGATCTCTCAGCTTCTTAGGTACACTGAAGTATAGCTGTGAAATGGTAGGTGACATTCTGCTGCTTATTGCGTTTCCACACAATGCTGCTCTTGATCACGTTGTCACTTCACATGAAGAGACTCAGATGGAGAATAAGTTGACTTTAGCTGTCTTCTCAGAAGTGAACAAAGCCACTCTCTGGGAGAGTCTGATCTTGAATTTTCTAACTTGACTGAGCAATATTTCACCTGGCTGCAAAGCTACCACATGCTACACACTTCCAGTTGCCTTTAGACTTGCTAAATGCATTTATAGGCTGAGAACGAGCAGTAGGAAAAAATGTGGTAGATGAAATAAAGTCTTTTTTCACACTGCCCCTTTTATTATTGTGTTATAAAAACCCAAGCTCAAAATAGATTGAGGTCGATTTATCTTTTAATGAAAATCGCGGGGAGGTTGGAAGTCAAATATTCTTATCTTTTTCTCTTGTCTCCAGAGCAGGACTCGTTTGCAGGGCTGACCTTGCAGTACTGTCCTAGAGGGAGCTACAATGGTCTTGTGGACTGACTTCCTTCAGAAGGGACTTTTAAAAGAGACAATGGAGCTAGCATGCCTCCTTTTAGGCTCCGTGGTCCGGGGTTGTGCATGTCAGCTCTTCTGGAGAGCCAAGGGCAGAAAAGTTCAGGAGCCATTGTGTCCAGCAGAAAGCAGCAAGTTCTTAGGACATAGGGAGCTGGCCTCAGCTGCTCTAGAGACCTTCTGCGGCAGTTAGAGGCTCCCCTGCGCACCTGAACTGCAGGTCGGAGGCTGGGGGGGTTCCATCCCACTGGGTGCCTTTCACACATTCCGGCTGCGGGGGCGCCTGGAGCAGAGCAGCTGTGGGGAGCTGCCCAGATGCCTCCCCATGTCCCGCCGCCCGGAGGGTCTCCTGACTGCGGAGCCGGGCTTTCAGCAACCCGGGTAGCCTGAGAATGATTTTACCAACGGTTTTTTTTTTTTTTTTTTTTTTTTGGTCTTAGTTTTTCATCTTCCGTAAACCGATGGGGAAATAATGTTGTGCTTCTTTTTGTTTTCACTTCCTTCTTGCATGAATTTCAAAGTTCACCACAGAGAAGAGGTTGCGTGTTGGTGTTGGGAGAAATGAAAGCAGAGGCAATAAGAAAAAGTAGGCAAAAGAATGGCATTTAAAGGAAGAGTGGTATCAGTCAGCATTTCAACAAATACCTGTTAAAAAAATCACTCTGGGGAAATACGGTAATGAGAATTTAATGTCAAAATGATTGTAATTTTATGCCTAAATACGCTCAACGTGACAAAGAATTCTCTTAATCTTAATTAGGAATAGGTGGGGGCATTTTAATTTTTTTTTCCTTAAACTGCATAGCTCCTGGAACTAATTGCCTTCCAAGAGCAATAGATAATAGAAAAACAAAATTGTATTATGTTCTGGAGAACATAAATAGCATCCCACTGATTTCTCAACTCCCTGAACTGGAGCAGCATCTCAATCTAGCTGGTAGTAATTAAAATTCCATATATCTATCTATCTAAATGGAAGGTTTTACATTTTATGTAATTACTGTACAATCGCCTTACTATGAATGAATTCCATGTGCAAATGGCAAAGCAAGCTTCAAGAACGGATTTGGTTCAGCACCCTTAAACCTATTACTCCTGAATACAAGTCTCAACGAAATTGTATGCTGCTTAACATTTTAAGGAGTTTTGTAAATTGGTGAAACAAATATATCTTCTATATAGATATGCTTGTCTGAGATTTATCTAGTGTAATAAAATCTACTCCTACCCTACTCCTGCCTTCTTTTTTAATGAGTCACAGGACTACCTGGCATCCAGCCAAGGATGGCTAAACAAGTTTGATTAAATTTATTTTTATTTTTCACTTTTTAAAAATATTTATTTACTTATTTATTTGAGAGAGAGGGGGAGAGAGCACATACAGGGGTAGGGGTAGAAGGAGAGGGAATCTCCAGGGAACCTCCCTGAAACTAACCATTGTGTTAAGAAAGGAGGTTTCGGGGGGGGGGGGGGAGTTTTCATTTCTTTCTCTTACTTTAATTTTCCCTGAGATATACTCCAACCTAAGTTCTCTTGGGCCATGAAAATTATGTTCATAACTGGATCTGATATTAGTTGAAAACATATGAAGATCTTTTGCTAGTGAAACTTAAAATCCAGAATAACAAAATTCAAATTAGAAAAGAAACATAACCAAAACCATCAGTGTGGGCACAGGTTTTTATACATCTCTAAGTTGGTGTGAAATGCCCACTATTCCTCAATCTGAGAAGCATACTTATGTTCTTCCCTGTAGTAGAAGGCCTATTTATTTATTTATTTTTATTCTTTTTAAATTTTTTTAAAGATTTTATTTATTTGAGAGAGAGAGTGTGAGATAGAGAGAGAATGCACGAGAGACCAGCAGAGGGAGAGAGAGTAGCAGACTCCCTGCTGATCCCTGGGGCTCCATCCCAGGACCCTGAGATCATGACCTGAGCCGAAGACAGACACTTAACCAACTGAGCAACCCAGGTGCCCTAGGAGGCCTATTTTAAAAAGTTAGAAGACTCCTATGTCTTAGATACACTTAGAAGTACGTATCTGATATTATGAATGAAGAAAAATAGGTACTGCTGAGGTAAGCAAACTGTATTTTGTCTTATTTGCATAGGGAAGTTTTGTAACTGAGAAAGTCTCTACTCTTTGTTGTTTTGTTTGATAAAGTGTCCTATGATGAGCCAAATTTACTAGTGTACCATGAGGTTGTTGAAAATGTTTGAACTGAGAGGAGGCACTTTACAAGCCTATATTAACAGAGTGAACAAGTGAATGAATGATAATTTGGATTAATTTATCATTATGGTATGAGAAATTTAGGAAAGTGTGAAGGGTGAGCTCAACATTTTAAAATTTGCAGCTTTAGATGCTTTTTAAAAATTAATATCCAATGTTACACTGAATTCCTATAAATAAAGTTACGAATTTTAGTCACAAATAATGGGTTTGTTGAATTAGACATAGGATATTTCCCCACTTTAATCTCTTGTTCAGCAATCAAAATTATGGACCTGAATATCATGGTAACTCTAAATCTTCAAATATTTTAAAAATGTTTCTTCCCCTCAAAAACTATGTTTTGAACACCTGCTATGTGCCAGACCATTTTAAACGCTGAGAATAGAGAAGTGAATAATAGAAGCAAGACTTTCTGCCTTCCCAAAGCTAATATTCTACTAAAGGGAAGTACATAGTTAGTAAATAGTAAGTAACGTAATAGGTATCACATAGTGATGAGTGTGGGGATAAAAAATAAAGCAGGAAAGGGAGATAGGAATACATTTAATACAACGTAGTTAAGAAAAGGCCCACTGAGAATGTGACTTTTGGGAAGAGAACAGAAGACGAAGAGGAAGTGAGCCATGAAGCTATCCAGGGGTAGAGGGAACACTAGGGAGAGGGTTCAGTAGCACAAAGGCTCTGAGGCAGAAACATAAATATGTCAGAAAAATAGCAAGGAAGCCACTATGGCCGGAGTGGTGTGAAGGAGGACAATAGTAGTATGTGAGGGGTTCAGTGTTGCAGATCATGTAGGGGCCGCTGTTAGGACCTGCTTTATGTCTGAATGAGATGGGAAGGGGTGGGAATTTCCACTACATGGATACATAAATTTTATTTTAGCACCAAAATTCATGTGAATGTTAATCCTTTGGAGCAGGAGTTCCAAACAGGGCTAATCCCCATGACTTCCACTTTCTCCCTGAGTCAGAAATGAGGATTTTATTGTTTCTTGTCACATTACTGCTCCTACTGTCAAACCTCTAGGAGTATGAACATTTGATACAGGGCACTGGGATTAAAGCAGCATAGATCAGGGCTAAACTGGACCTAGAAGGCCAAGATATATTCTTCATACTGATGATCATCCTGAAAAATCCCAAGACAGGCTCCTCAGTGAGGTGTCCTAATTGCAGGGGCAGAGAAGAGCAGAGAGTGGGAATCACTGCCCCTGAGTTCAGACTCTCTTCTCAGAGCCAGAGTTAGGGCTCAACACCTGGGTCTGAATGTTCAGGAAGGCTGGAGACCAACAGAAGGGAGCCCTTGCTTGGCAGCGATAGTTGAGAACAGGAAGATCAGCACTTCCTGCCCACTGAGCCCTGGAGGTCTGGATTTGAGAACAAGGCATTGCCAGGAGCACCTATGTCCTGGCACACCTCCAAAGTCAATGTGGACACATGGTTTTGTGCCTCAAAAGGAGTCCACAACACCTTCCCTTCAGATGAAAAGATAGACCTTCTGTGTCACTTGCAGATGGTTTCTAAGTTTTTTTTTTTTTTTTTACTCATAATTGCAAATAAAGGGCTTTAGATTTAAATACATGGTGAAGCATCTTCTGTCCTTTCAGATGCAAAGGACAGATGTTTGTGGCCTGAGGGTTTTGGCCAATGCTAGATTACTCAGTAGGAAGATAGCCAGCTTGATGGGGACACAGTTTTTGTTGTTGTTTTTTTTAGAATTTGATAATTGACTTAAAAAAAAGTATAAATCCATCTTAGAGACTTATTTTACTTTCTTACAATTATTTTACTACATAGTAGTGTTTCTATTTTTGATTATATATGGAAGGACACTTTACATTTTTAGGGTTAAGTTCTCTAAAGAATGTACTTCTTGGCTGGCTAGAGCTAACTTATGTTTCTTTCTCAAGCTGGAAAGATGTTCTTTGTGGACAACCTGGTGATATTAATACATTATGTTCTCACCAAGATAGTTTGAGATCCCGCTGATGAAAATTTGGGACTATAGAAATTTGTGGAATAAGAACAAGCTAATGCAGCATGAAGGAAATAGTTAAGCAACTTCTCTTGAGAATACAAATGAGTCAGAAAGGATCTGGTCAACGCTAATTGATGGCTAATAATTCACTCATTTGGACATCACTAGTACACTTATCATTTATTAAATGTCAAACACTACATTGAGAAGATAACTTCAAACTCCAAGAATTTTCGTCATTAAGTACCATCTTTTTGTAGAATCAAATACCTCCTCACTTGTAAGACTCTTCATTATTTTAGGTGAAATTAAAACAAAACAAAACAAATCTTCCAATTAATCTATAAACATGACGAATTCTAAGCAGCACTCTGACTTTAGACGTGTTAGAATTTAAAATATGTGTGCCTTGGAATCAACTAAATATAGTAGTTAAATAATTCATCCAACTAAAGGTATCACAAACCTACTAGGTATTGGGTACTATGAGAGGCACTCTAGTCCTAACAGAACTGATACAATACAATCTCTGTCCCCAAGCTGTCAACAGTTTTGCGAAGTAGAGAGAATATTAAATAAGTAATAATAATAAAGTTTGGACAGTGCTTTGAAATGGGAAATATGAATTGATGTTTGAGCCTGGACCCAAATGATCAGTAGACGCTAGCCAGCTAATATGTAGTGGGTGTCTGAAAGGGTGTTCTAGCTAAAAGGGGTTGGCCAGAGGAAACAGGAAAAGGATGGTGCTTAAAAAAATTTTAGTATGGCTAGAACATATGGTTTGGTTCATAAAATTTAAGTCAAGAAATGCAATTCAAGAAACAAAAAGATACAAGTTCCTGAAGGGTTGATAAGCCAAGAGTAGTAGAAAACTGCACTGAGATCTATAATAGCTATCATTTAATACAGTCAGGGTCCTAGTCACCCTGAGTGCAACTTCTCTTTGAAATACCCTGTTTCCTCTGGAGTGAAATGGAATTAAATGTTTGCTGTAAGGAAAATATTTACCTGGAGGATCAACCTGTAATTAACAGAACTTTTTGAGTTGAGACATACAGGTGTGCACATGGAGTACATCTTGACACATGCAGAGAAGCTTCAGCTTTGCATCTGGAAGGCTAGAGGCAGGATGTTGTCTGAAAATCATTCTTTCATCTGAATATTCCAACAGACAGAATTTTAAAATTTACATTCACACAACAGAATACTAAATAGTAGTGAAAATGAATCAGAGTGCTATATGCATCAACATCAGTACAGGCCATACATATACTAAGAGAAAAATCCAGTAGTAAGATGATACATAAAGTATGATTCTACTTTAATTAAATTTAAGCCATGCATAATAAACTGTATATTATTTAATGTTATAAACACGTGGTAAAATTATCTTGGAAAATCAAGGTTTCTGTATTCTATTTTGTCATGAACATACATTAATATATATGTTAAGATTTGTATAATTTATTTGTTATAAGACAATAGTTTTTTACAATATTTCTAATATCAAGTACCTTCAGTGTATAGTATATCATAAATCCTCACCATAAAATTATTTCCTATCAATTATTACATTTTAGCATATCTAAGTGTTAATCTCCTTGAAGATATTATTACTCTCTGCAGTTAACAGATAATTTGAAAATTAGAGATTTCAGAGCAAATAAATGAGAGAACCAGGGTTAAGCCAGGCCTTTTTGTCTGTAGTCCTGAGCTCCTTCCTCTGTAGACATAACCTGATTGTTGACTGTGAAAATTCCCCCACAAACTATTAAAGTAGGATGTTCTTGAACCATGCAGTCTAAGTCAATAGTCATTAGCCTTATGTTGCTATTGAACACTTTAAAAGCTACAAATTCAATATTTGGGGAGGTGTCAATCTATGTGTCCCTGATTTTTTTCCCCAAACATGGCCCTGATTTTGATAAAACAAGCTTCCTTGGTTGAGGATTTTACCTTCTTTGGAGCTGAGTTATTCAGATGATTAAGTTTTGGATCTAGTCCTCAGCTTTTTCTTTGTTCCCTCCTCAATGGAACAATATATCTGTGTGAACTCCCAGGGAGTCCCTTTCTCTATCTTTTCAATTGCTGTTAATTAGCAATAGCTATTTATTATATTTTTCTAGAGCATCAGTTATGGTGCTTACCAATAGTCACTCAATCCTATTGTCCTTAATATTGCTATTTCTGCTCTACCTGTTATATGACACCAGTACACTATCTGAATTCCCTGAATGATCCAGGATAGGGCTTAAGTCAGTCTAGGATACACACATAAGTTATACAAATTGGTGGTGCAAAATTCCATATCAATTACTTCTATTGAACCATTGTTTATCCTTCAGCTCAAATCTGTGGCCTCTAAGGAGGTTCCCTAGGACCAAGTGACAGAGGGAAAATTCATGTCTAAGTCTCAGATAAGTCAGCTTCAGTAGATTCTGAAAATGTACATCTGACTATACTTCTGCTCAATCCAAGTGTGGTCCTACAGGACAGTGGTAAGCGGAAACCCTCCCAGTGAGTAAAGTTGGGAGTAGTATGCTTGGTCATTTATTCTGAATCAAAGTGACATATGATTTGAGTAGTTGAATAGGGACCTAGAGAGGCAAAGATTGGAACATAGGAAAAAAAGGAAGTCTGGAGTATTACATTCAGATGGATTTGGGATAAAATTTGTAGATTATTATTTGTCTCATATTAATGGCTGACAGAGACAAAAAGCCTTTATTACTAGGTGGACAAGATGGGCCATCCTGCTGATGAGCATCAGTTCATTTCTCAGCCAGTGTAGTGTTTGTCCAATTGGCCCATGAACAAGTTGTCCATGGTTGCTGAGATGGAACTATGCATGGGCCCAACAGTGTGGATTCCTTCTCACTAAGATAGATTAGTTATTGCCCCTGATAAATGTATAACCTATCAATGGCAGCAATCAGTGTGGGCCCTCAACATGGTTCTAACTCAAGCTGAACGATTTGGAGGTATGTTGAAATGATGAAAGGTGAAATTTTTGGACCCTTTCAAATTAGACCTTTTCAACCCTGGAGGAGACAGCAATTTATAATTACCAGAATCAACATAATTCTCGATATGGATTTGCTTTCCTACATTCAGTACTTTGCCAACCTTATATCATCTTGGGTCTTAAAAAATCCCTAATTCATTAGAATGGGATCATCAGTTTCCTTAGGCTAACAAGACAATTTTATGGCAAAGTAGGTGAGGCAGTGCATGAATTACCATTACCATGGAATCTACTTGTTTCATTCTACACCCTATCGCCACAAAGTGTTAACCTAATGTGATAATAGAATAACCCTTAACTGCTCAGTAAAATGACAGCTCAGAGCCAGGACACCACTCAGTTTTGGTATGCTATCTTTTAAGGTGTGTAATATCCATTAAACTAATGGCCAATATATGGTGCCGTGTCCCTAATATCTAGAATGCCAGTCCTGTAATCAAGTAATAAAAGTACCATTGGCTCTTTTTTTCATTACTTCTGTCAATTCATTTTAGAAATTTTTGTTTCTGGTATTCACAATTCAAATTCCATTAGATTATAAGTCTTGATTTCTAATGTGGGAATGTTTTGTTTTGTTTTGTTTTGTTTTGTTTTGTTTTGTTTTGTTTTCCAGTGGACACAATAAAGATCCCACTAAACTTGAAGGTAGCAATGAGCCAATAGGCAAAGAAAGGAGTTATCATACTGGCAGGAGTAATTGACACTGATCATGACAGATAGAGTTGGTGTTATATGATGGGGAAAGAGGGAACTGTATCTGGGACCCAGAAGATTCACTGGAAATCTCTTGTTGCTTCAGTGCGCAGACATAAATCTGAATGGAAAATTACAGCAATCCAGGTCCACCACGGAGAAGTCAACTAAGTGCTCAGATTCCTTGAAGATTTGGGTCACCTCTTAGACAAGAAACCCACACTAGCTGAAGTGAGGGAACTCTGAGAGAGGAGATGATGAATATCATTTATGACTAGGAATGATTTACAGGTGCTAGGACTATCGTTGCCAAACTAATCCTCTTCTGTAAAGCTTACAGCTATCTGACAATTTGGAGAGTTGGTTATGGATTGGAATTAATGGAGGGCACCAGCCTACGCAAGTGGTATGCTAGAAGGACTATATTAAATACCTTGTGCACTACTTCATTTCTTCACTGCCTCATGACTCATTCTAGTCATTGGTTTAGCAAACAATATTGTGCGGACTGTGCCTAATATCAAGCATGCATTGCTTTTTGCATACTACTTGAGTATTTTTCTGGCACATGCTTTGGGTCATCTCTGGCAGCTAACTGAAAATTCACATGTGCAACCCACAAGTTCAAGGAGTTTATCACTCATGGAAAAACTCTCAGTGGAGGGTCAGTTCTGATGAGTAATTGCTTCTTCTTTACATTGCTTGGATCTGGAGACCTTATGGTAAATTTCCTCAGATACTCCAGGTGGGACTGAGCACTCAGTCTCCACAGAAACAGTCAATTTAAAAACATATCTTTAAATACAAAATAGAATTGACTAGGGGGCTAATGAACAACAAACAGTTATTTCTCACAGTTCTGGAAGGTGAGATGTCCAAGAATAAAGCACCAGCTGATTTGGTGTCTGCTGAGGACCTGCTTCCTGGTTCAAAGACAGCCGTCTTCTTGCCATGTCTTCATATGGTGTCGAAGGTCAGGGAGCATTCTGGGGCTCTTCCATAAGGACACTCATCCAACCATGATGGCTCCACCCTCATGACCTAATCACTTTCCAAAGTCCCCACCTCCAAATACCATCACACTGAGGATTAGGTTTCAACGTATGAATTTTGGAGGGACACAGACAGTTTATGGCACCCTGGTTCCTCACTTCTACTCCCTGGGAGCATTTGCCCAATACACTGTTTGCATTAAAACCCCTTTGAGCTGTGTTTTAAAAGGAACCTATACTATAAATATGACATGAATATGCATGTTTTTTTCTATGAATATATTCCTTAAATTTATTATTCCTGTGTATCTGTACATCTGCCAGTTTACAAAGCATCAGAGTAGGTAAGATCTGTAGAGGTGTAGAGATAGAAGAAGACTGAAGAGAGCCCTGCCACCGCCACCACCACCACCGCCAGCGCTGTGGGCGCTGCAACCACGGCACCTTACAGTGTTGTCTCCTTGCCTGTTGGAGAGCGACATGAGGCCATGAGCATGCTGCTGGCTGACCAGGGTCAGAGCTGGAAGGAAGAGATGGTGACCAAGGAGACCTGGCTGCAGAGCTCACTCAAGTCCTCCTGTTTACCCGGGAAGCTTCCCAAGTTCCAGGATGGAGACCTGACCCTGTACCAGTCCATTGCCATCCTGCAATACTTGGGCCAGCCCCTTGTGCTCTATGGGAAGGACCAGTGGGAGGGCGCCCTGGTGGACATGCTGAATGTCCCCGTGGAGGATCTCCACTGCAAATACCTCATCCTTACCTATCCAACCACAAAGCAGGCAAGGAGGGGTATATGAAGGCACGACCAGGGCACTTGAAGCCTTTTGAGATCCTGCTGTCCCAGAACCAGGGAGGGGCACGTCTTTATCGTAGGCAACTAGATCTCCTTCTCGGACTACACCTTGTTGAACTTGCCGCTGATTCACCAGGTCCTGGCCCCCGGCTGCTTGGACTCCTTCCCCCTGCTCTCTGCCTATGTGGCATGCCTTGGCCCCGGGCCCAAGCTCAAGTCCTTCCTGGTCTTCCCCTAGCGTATGAAGCTTCCCATCAACTGCAACAGGAAGCAGTGAGAGTATTGTCATTCTGTGCAGGAGGTGGGGCCTGCATGCCTTCCTTTCTCCAGGACCAATAAAATTTCCAAGCACAGAAATAAAGAAGAAGGAGAAGAAGAAGACTGAAGAAAAATCCTCAGAAACACGTTTTAGATAAGGACATGAATCAGAAGCCAACAGAGGAAAGTGAGGGTGTGGTCATTGAATAAGAAGTAATATTAGAAAGCTCACATTCTATATCTTGGTAAGTTTGGGCAGGTAGATTTTCAAATTCTGGGACCATCCCGAAATCAAACTTTAAAGTCATGATAATTTGGAAGCATGTATCAAAGTGAGAGAAATAAGTTATTGTTAAAAGTCATTACTTGGAGGCAAGTACAAGACTTTTTTTTTTTTTTTTTTTTTTGGTGTATTCCATCAAGCAGGAAACAAAGTAAATATTAACACAGAAATATTTGGAAGTGGAGGGTCTTATACAATGGGTAATTTCAATAGGTCTGCAGTTACTTGGCCTTGGTAGGTGTTTGGTTTAGGGTGGACTTCAGTTATGTTTAAACTTGTAATTCAACAATGGTACTGTACTAGTCAGGAGTGGGGGTGGAAATTATCTAATTCCCATAAGCAGCAATTCCTGCTGCTCAATTCAGTATTTCAGTTTTTTAGGATAATGGTTTTTCAAACCCTACTGTTCAGATTACTAATATATATATATATATATATATATATATATATATATATATATATAATGAGAATGGCAGCTGGTTTCTGTTCTTTAGTTTTTTGTTAGTGGACTATTGCTTGTCTTGATTTTACCGCCGGACTATAAACCATGCTCAAAGTAGCCTGTGTCTTTGCCTCGCCCCGTTATGCTCCCTGAACTCTCAGGGCACTCTAGAAATAGAATACTTGTTACCAACGGATATGATTACTTATTTTCTTGTATGTCTCTTCCAAGTAAACCTCATGTTTAGTAAAATACCTTGTAAGTAGTAGTACTTTATAAAAGTACTTTATAAAGTATTTTTGATTTTACATACCATCAGGATTTGGGAATACATACATATTAAATGAGTTTATAAACTCACATAAGAAAAACATACCATCAGTGTCTACAAAACTAAATAAAATTACCCCATAAATGAATACCTAGTATATTGATAAAAAGGACTAAGAACTATGAATATAGACAATTATTATAACAACCCACAAGATTACAACAATGACCATACAAAAACTGAGAATCCTTATTTTTCTTTTACTAAGTCTATGTTTTACCTTTGAAGAGCTCAGGAAATAAGCACATCAAGTAAAATAAAGCCTATATTTTTTAAAAACTTGACTTATTAGCAGAGGCTTCAGAAACATTTCTCTATATATGTACGTGGTAAATACCAAACAGTTGAGCTTGCATCTACCGTTATTGTTCTATATCTGAAAAACAAATGATCTGTTTGAACACACTGACCTTACGCCTAGTCATGGAGATCAACTCACATAGAATCCACAGCAGAACAACTCCAGTGTAGCGATCTTTCCTGGAAAACATCTGCTACCAGCTGAGTGTGTTTACATTTTGGCAGCCCTGGCAGATGTGCTCATAGATAGCCCATCTGTGTGGTGTTGGGAGGCTAGAGGTAAGGGAGCTGGTCTGGACAGACAGCGGGGAGAGAGCTTATTGTAATACACCGAGTTGTTCTAGAAAATGCAAATTAGCACCTCATAGCATTTTTTTTTTCTTCCTGTGCTACTAATGCCTTATAGTGAACTAATTTGTTTGCATTGCCCAGAATAAGCAATAAAGTTATGTTTGGGACTGCTCTTCAACATGTAGCCATGGTCTGATTAGTACTTTAGGAAAAAAAGAATAATTAATATAAAAATTAATATTGAAAGTTTAGAGAATAAATAAATATATCAGTTTAAAATATTTTTCATACTTGAAAATATTATTAAGATAATATTTTGGTCTATGGGGAAAAAACACCGAATGAATGAAGTATCACCCTTTCTACCTGAAGCTCTTACATGTCCTCTTCTTTGCATTGCTTGTTATAGTCTGAAGTATTATTCAAAGTGTGTTGTGTGTAACATAATTTCACACTTACTAGAAGTTACATACAAAATTACTTATGTCTTTTTAAATAGCAATTTCTTTCTTTATTGTAAGATTTCTCAGATCTTTTAATATGTTGATGTATTTTCAGAATCTCCAAGGGAGAGAGATACAGAATTCTCATTCAATGAGCATATTTTTGTGGAACATATACTGGACTAATATTCTCTTGTGTTTACTTGAGAAAGTCTACTTTGGTGATTGAGTCAGAAATCAGCAATCTGGAAGGAAAAAAGTTTAAAAAGAGAGATTTATATTGGCATTCAATTATTTCACATAATTTGTTTATTGAGATTCCAGAAATTAAGCAACTAAGTGACTGAGATATATCTCTTAAGAATGGATCAAACAATAATTTTATTCTTATATCCAAGATTTTTTTTCTTTCATGGGCTCATGCACGATGAAACTAGTTTGTAAGGGAGATCATTAAGATGCCCCGTGAATTTGGAGATTAGGTTTTTCCCATTCTCATAAAGAAAGGAAACTAGTAAAAGATATTTTAAAAACATATAAAATGCATGAACTTTGCCATCTGCACAACTTCAACCTTAAGATATTTGAGTAGTTGCTAAAACAGATGAACAAAACACCCAAATTCAATCACATGTTTATATAGGAATCTCATAATTAAGAGTTTTAAATAACTGTAATGTAACAGATTTTGTGATACATAAAGTCAGATTCTAACATAAGAGTAATGAAACTTGCATAAAAAAAAAATGTAGGAAGAGTTTGGAGCAAGAATCCGTAGTGTTTATGCAGCACAGCTAGGAGAGAGCCACTGACCTGGGAGGCACAGATCTTCTTGTCATTAGAAATGATTGCTCTATTTGGAGACAGGGATAGCTTATTGGATGGTCCCGAAGTCTAAGTTATATACCCCTCCTGTATACTTACCTATACTTTTGATCTGTGCTCATTAAATAATTTTTTTTGTTTCAGTTTTTTATTTAAATTCTAGTTAACATATAGTGTAATATTGGTTTTAGGACTAGAATTCAGTGATTCATCACTTGCATATGACATCCAGTGCTCAACACAAGTGCCCTCCTCAATGCCCATCACCCACCTAGCCCATCCCCCACCCACCTCCCTCCAGTAACCCTCAGTTTGATCTCTATGGTTCAGTTTCTTTTTTTTTTTTTTTTACTTTTATTATGTATGTCAATCACCATACATTACATCATTGGTTTTTGATGTAGTGTTCCATGATTCATTGTTTGCGTATAACACCCAGTGCTCCATTCAATACGTTCCCTCTTTAATACCCAATACCAGGCTCACCCATCCCCCCACCCCCCTCCCTCTGGAACCCTCTGTTTGTTTCTCAGAGTCCATAGTCTCTCATGGTTCGTCTCTCCCTCCAATTGAGATAGGAGCCCATCAAAATCCTTGAGGAGAACACAGGCAGCAACCTCTTCGACCTCAGCTGCAGCAACTTCTTCCTAGACATATCACCAAAGGCAAGGGGAGCAAGAGCAAAAATGAACTATTGGGACTTCATCAAGATAAAAAGCTTTTGCACAGCAAAAGAAACAGTCAACAAAACGAAAAGACAACCGACAGAAGGGGAGAAGATATTTGCAAATGACATATCAGATAAAGGGCTAGTATCCAAAATCTATAAAGAACTTATCAAACTTAACACCCAAAGAACAAAGAATCCAATCAAGAAATGGGCAGAAGATATGAACAGACATTTTTCCAAAGAAGACGTCCAAATGGCCAACAGGCACATGAAAAAGTGCTCAACATCTCTCGGCATCAGGGAAATCCAAATAAAAACCTCAGTGAGATACCACCTCACACCAGTCAGAATGGCTAAAATTTACAAGTCAGGAAACGACAGATGTTGGCGGGAATGCGGAGAAAGGGGAACCCTCCTACACTGTTGGTGGGAATGCAAACTGGTGCAGCCACTCTGGAAAACAGTATGGAGGTTCCTCAAAAAGTTGAAAATAGAGCTACCCTACAACCCAGCAATTGCACTACTGGTTATTTACCCCAAAGATACAAATGTAAGGATCCAAAGGGCTACGTGCACCCTGATGTTTATAGCAGCAATGTCCACAATAGCCAAACTATGGAAAGAGCCATGATGTCCATCGACAGATGAATGGATAAAGAAGATGTGGTATATATATACAATGGAATATTATGCAGCTATCAAAAGGAATGAAATCTTGCCATTTGCAACGACGTGGATGGAACTGGAGGGTATTATGCTGAGCAAAATAAGTCAATCAGAGAAACACATGTATCATATGATCTCACTGATATGAGGAATTCTTAATCACAGGAAACAAACTGAGGGTTGCTAGAGTGGTGGGGGGTGGGGGGGATGGGGTGGCTGGGTGATAGGAGGGTATCCATTGGGGAGGATATGTGCTATGGTGAGCGCTGTGAATTGTGTAAAACTATTGAATCACAGACCTGTACCTCTGAAACAAATAATACATTGTATGTTATGGTTCAGTTTTTTAAGATTTGTTTCCCTCTCTCTTTTTTTCCCTCTTCCCATAGGTTCATCTGTTTTGTTTCTTAAATTCCACATATGAGTGGAATCATGTGGTATTTGTCTTTCTCTGACTTGTTTCACTTAGCATTGTGCTCATTGAATAATAATTTGTTTGCAAACTTAGTTTTGCAGGGAATCTCTTGTCAGTTAAAAAGAGGCAGCATCAAAATGTGACGGTTGAGAAGGTAGACACAGAAGTCAGACTAGTTGGATTTAAATCCTGGTTCTTTCACTTCTGAGCTATGTCACCCTTAGCAAGTCACATAACCACTCCAGCTCATCTGTAAAACTGAGATACTGCCATATCCATTGCATAGGTTCATGCTGAGGTGTGATTTTATCCCAAGAATCAACAGGGATTACCCATTGTATATGGGTCCTTGAAAATAAAAGGTAATTATGTAAATCCAAATAACGTCTATAGTCATTAAACATTGTTAATGGTTCACTCTTGGTCTCTAGCAAATACTTTAAAATTGCAGAATGCTAGAAGTGACCTCATGAAAACAGACATAGTAGTTTCTGGAGAAAATAGTGCAGAGTCTGAAAACGTAGATTTGTCAGTTAGAGAAAGCCATGGAAGAAGATTTAAATATGCAGGTTTTCAGAATCATCTCCTGGAATGTGAACTGCAAACAGTAGTAAGTGGACCTAACAGCAGTTGAAATCACAAGGCAAGGGGAGCCACAAGAGCATGCAGCGTGCAAGGGGCCATGGACCTCTCCAGCCATGAAACTGGGTTGACCTGCGGACAGCAGTCAGTGGGAATATAAACTGGATACAAATGTAACTGGTGTAACACTCCATTCCCTCAACCACAAACAGAATGTACCACGGCAAAAATTGTTAAAGATTTCCTGATGTTCATGGGGCTGTGGATATTGTTCATGTTTCTGTGCATACGCTGTAAAAATAAATGGTTTGCCAAATTGCCATCGGCTGGGCAGAGGGGCAGGGAAGACAAAAGCACTAGCTAAAGCTTGTTAAAAACTGTCCTCTTATATTGACATACAAAGTGGAACCGAGGGCTTGGATGTAAGAGATAAGAGAGAACTTGAAAAAAAAAAAAGGGAGATTTAATTTATTTTACAGTTTTACAAATGATAAAACAATAACACCCAATTGCTATACATAAACAATAGGAAACAGTGTTGAACAGAATGAACTTGACAGAATAAATCTCATCTTTCAATTCCACAAATGATATAAGAAATATTCAGTAGCAATTATCCTGTGCAGCAGTGCTATCTCTGTAAACTTTTTTCTTCCTGCTATATACATTTGAAACACTTGTGCTTTTGCCTACACAAAGAAACAGTATTTATTAAAAGGTGCTACTTAAATGGGAGACACAGGGCCAGGGAACCACTGAAAACTGCAATTCAAATACATTGCCAGCTTGAAAACTTTTTTTAATTTTAATTTTTTCTTCTTTTTTTTCTTTTTTTTTTCTTTTTTTAAGATTTGGCCATACTAGACCCTTATTGAAACTCTAAATATGAACAATAGAATTCAGTTATAAAGTAGATCCGTCTTAAAGCAGGTTAGTAACTGAAGTCTCAAAAGAACTTCTTTATTCTAAAGTGTCCTTCTCTCCAGAGTGCTTAACAATACAGCCTCTGAAGATGTTAGCATGACACAAATCTAGTGGGTGTATATTACAGACTATGTGGATAACACAGACACACATATATAACATTGTATATATGCATCACACATGTCTATTTGTACTATATAGGTATATCTATAGCACATGTATAATAAAATATCTATTTCTAGGTGGGCTTTATTTGGATTTTTTTTCATCAGATATGAACAATAACCCTCTTTCACTCAATTTTTAAAACATTGGTATATTGATAAGGTCTAATGGGGAAATTTTCAAACTTGTAGAGGTAACAACTAACTATACATAACTCTTCCTATACCTCTTCCACAATTATAGATACTCCCAACAATAAGCACATGAAAACAACTCTTATGAACCAAATACCACATTGTGTGCATTGTGACTAACTGGCTCAATTAGAAATAAATTACTTTGTTCACCCTTTTCCTGTGTAGAAGCTTAATAACTAGTTGGTATGTACACTACCCATAGCATTACTTAAATAAATTGCTTATGTAAGCATATATGCAGAAATTCCCATTAGCAATTGATATACATTTCATATGATATACAATACATAAAGACATTTGAATGCCCAGCACCTTCTTTCAGACAGAAAAACTTCCACAGTAATTTCATCAGTCCTGTGGGCTGAATCACTAGATTTGCCCAGAAAATCTGTTACTGATTCATTTTTTTTTATTCCAGCAATTTAATATTAAATATAGAACAGGCTGGGTAATAATGATGAAAATGTTTCCATGGCCTATTCATGTCAACAGCACAGTAACAACCACATTCTCTAAAAGACAGAATATTCCACAATCAGCTGCCTGAGCATTGCCAGGTACAGGGGTAAATCGTGAAAAAGAAACAAAAAATTAAAGCTGTGAACATGTGACACGTCTCAAAAGAAAAAAATTCAGATGTTTCAAGTATGTATTTATAATTTGATTTTATCATGATCCCTTTTGGCCCCTTATTGGTTAAATGGAATTATTTTTCTTATTCTTGCTATTAGCCTTCAGTGATCTCCTTGCCTTATCCCTGTAAGAAGGCCACAGTAGCTTTATGAAGGTGGTGGGGTGGATGGAAAGGTATACAATAGGGAATAAAATGGTCTAGGACAGTTTGTTTTCTTTGAACACTAAATGCCTTTAATTGAATTCATTCTTGAGTACTGAAAGTTCCCTGAGATGAACAAAAGTAGTCTCAGTCGATACTGAAGCCCTTTTCATATGCTGAACATTTTCAGAACTGGGCCATTTATTTAGAGAACACAAAGTATAGGGTAACAAAGCAACATGAAGCTAAAAAGGCACTACTCAATGCATTTGTGAGATAAACATTAATGCACTAAACAGTGAGTGTCTGGGATGCTTTTGCTGTGGCCTTAAAATTGTTTAAACACATTTGATGATGCAGTAAAAATGGCAAGGTTCCTTGCTGCTGCTTTTTAAGACATAATTTGAATGAGTTCTGAGATGGATTTTACTTATCAGAATTTACTTGTAACTTCAAATTTTCTATTGAATTCAAATTAAGGGCTATTCAAACAACTTACCCACAAATAGTAAAAATTAAGGTTCTATAAATCACCTCCTTTGGATTTGTTAGGTAAATCAGACTTTTCAACTTTACATTCAAAATACGTGCCTAATTCTTTTAAGATTTCCAATAGATAAGAGGTTAATGATAAAAGTGCATCATGTTCTGTCCATTTTTAGCTCTGCATCTCCTTTATGCATTCTATTTTGTTTTCTTAGAGACACATGAATTCTAAAATATAGTATTCTGAAACCCAAGGTTCTCTTATATTTTTAAACATAATACCACATATTATTAATATATTAAGAACTGTCCTACTGTGAACATCCTTTTCTATGATAACTTATATATGTGTGTGTGTGTGTGTATATATATATATATATAAAATCTCCCCACTATTTATTCTTTTTTTTTCAGACTGTCTTCCCTAAGAAACAAAACATACATATTCCCCACACTATTTCTTCTTTCCTCAGACTGTCTTCCCTAAGAAACAAGAAGTCAGCCAAGTGCTTCAGGCCAAGAGTAGAAGTAGGAACAGAGTACTTCTGCTTTCTAAACAATTTACCATTAGGATTACCTACCAGTGTAGTATAAGTTAACAGAAAACTGGCCTATTGGTCAATTCTATCCCATGTTACAACTTTTTGAATCACTTTCTTGATAATTTCATGTGCTTCTTTGAAAACACATTAAGGTGATATTGTGAATAAATTTAACCACAGAAAAAATATTGGTCAATTTAATTCACTTGACGTGCAAATACTGACCCACAGTTTCATTATTAAATCTCTTAAAATTAATCATCTATTATGGAGAAAACAATCTATTAATCATGTTATTTCTGCACTAAGAAAATTTAACAGTGACATAAAGAGAATGCCAATCTTTCCATTTGAAGTATAAGGGGAATATCAAAGAACTGGAAGTCTCATTTCAGCCCCATCAGTCTAACATTTATTCTAAAGGGCAAAATGCTTCCACAAAATTATTATGAAATGTAAAAGCTATGGAAGTCTTCCTTCAAATAAAAATAAAGTTTGAGTTTGCAAACTTTAATACCTCTAAAGACAACTTCCATATTAGTAGCATAATAATATATTAATATATTATTTTCATGAAAGGAGAATGGTTTGTTGTGTAGAAACATCAGCACAATCTTTGGTACCAAACGTACTTGTTTTTTCTGCTAATTTTACCATCTCAGATGACATAGAACATCTTTCCTTTAGAATGGCTCAAGATTACTGAGTGATACAGTTTAGCTGGTACCTTCTCCACCCCTGGAAAAAATCTGGAGGTTTAGAGTTGTGCAAAATAAAACTCTTTGACAAAGTCGTCCTGTGATTGCTCTTTAAAAATATAAGAACTGTAAAAATGATTCCTTGAAGGTTATTTATCTCATTCATTTTTATCTCAGAAAGGATTTCTAAGCACCCAATACCCAAACCAAAAGAGATTCCAGAAGACAAAAACAAAAACAAAAACAAAAGTTCATGATCAGACTCAGAGTCCTGACTGAAGGCATTTACTTGAGTTGTTTCATCTTATGGATTTCACTGCTCAAACTCTTTCCATCTCGGTTTCTGCTGACAAGGATGGTTTAATCCCCAGGGCTGAGTTGTGTTCCTGGGTGACTCTTCTAATGTGCTTGGCATTGCCGTGGCAGCCCAACAGTGATGAACATATTTGCCTCATTAACTAATGACAGGTGCATTGTTGGATCTTGTAAACACTACTGATTATACATTCAAACTGTGTTCTTAGTGGAAGTGGCACTTACTAGGACCCTTGAAGTCAAAATATGTGTTTTTTAGAGCACTTTGCAGGTATTTCATCAGCTGGTAGTGGATTTCTCATGTGTCCTTTATCACCTTGCCGATACTTGGTGGATGCTGAAACTCAGTCTTGTTTTGGATCCCATTTTCAAATCTTAGGAAGCATCTTCAGAAAAGAAGTGCATCTTCAGTTTGTTTGTGTGTTTTCAAATGTGCTTTATTGCTTTACACACTTTCCTGTTGTTAGTTTCAGAGCTCCTCTATTATGTAGCACATTCAACGTTTTGAATTCTAATGGCATTCTGTGAGGACTAGCGTTGGAAAAATACCTATATTTTAAGTCATCGTAGTAATGATATTTGACAGCTTTTCCATTCAAATCCTTAGGGAATGGCCAGAATCCATACAGGTGAATCTCATCACAGAATCTTGTGGCAAGTGTATACATGAGGAGACCTGTGCTGGGTCTTTTGATGGGAACTTTGTTTGTCAGCCAGTAACTGGAAAAGAAAAAAGCACACAGAAGAGAAGAATTTAGAGAAACATACAACATACCCTACAGCAAAGTATATACTATGTGGAATCAAAGTAAATTAAATTTGAAAAGTATTGTTATGAATAACATTCAAAAGATTGTTGAAGAAATAACATATTTCTCAAGCACTTAGAAAAATTAACATATTTATCTTATTTTTCCTTATCCTTTATTTCCTTGCTTATTTGTGAGGTCATGCAAATAGTCAGGGGACCTAGAAAGTGTGTAAATATTACTGTGGACTATCGTATTCAAAATGAATTAGCAGCAAACATTTATAATAATATACAGAATAGAATCTTCTCAGAAAGTGTTAAATATGACTGTAAACGACACAGTAATTGGGCAAAGATTAGGTAATTCTCCTAGAAAAAGAGATTTTAAAACTTTGCCCATAGGTTTTTCAAAATCTCTGATATTTCAATTAAAAATCCAAACAAATGCTTTGCTTGCCTTATACTAACTGACTTAATTTCAATTGTCCAAACCCCATTTTACAAAAGCTAATTAAAAATATTGCCTCAACCCACAGAAAAACAGCATAAAACAAATAACATATAAACATAAACAATTCACCATTTATTCAGTTTAACATTTTGTTACATAGGTAAAATAAATTAATGCTGATCAGTATTTTATACTATTCATTTCGAAGGCAATAAAATACTCCAAAATGTTCAGATCCATCATTATTGCTAAACTTTGTTCACCTGAAAAGCATGCAAACTCACAAGTTAATCATCACCCCTGGCGAGGAAGGGGGTTTCCAATACTTCATGGCATACTCATTATCTTATACAGAAACAGCTAAAAGAGGAAGGGCATAGATTTTCTTTAACTTTCAAAGTTGTCCAATTACAAATAGAATAAAGTTAATATATATATTTTTAAAATTTTTGTTTTTACTCATCTCTTATTTGGGAAAATATATACTCTGCCTGCCATTCAAATGTAAAGTGGAAGATTCTATTAGATTCTGGTCATTGCTGTATTTACATATTTGCCTTAGATTTTATATAATATTCTTTCCTTTGTCTTTTTTTTTAAGATTTTATTTATTTATTTGACAGAGAGAGACAGCGAGAGAGGGAACACAAGCAGGGGGAGTGGGAGAGGGTGAAGTAGGCTTCCTGCTGAGCATGGAGCCTGATGCAGGGCTCCATCCCAGAACCCTGGGATCATGATGTGAGCCGAAGGCAGATGCTTAACGACTGAGCCACCCAGGCACCCCTCCTTTGTCTTCTTTTTTAAATAATTTATGAAGCTTTCCAGGGGACACCAAATACACCTAGACTATTGAATGTTGACCAAGAAATACTGGACTTTGAAACATTCCTACATTCAAATAGGGAAAATACACTTATCCACTATCATTCCTCTTTCTTTCCCCCCTTCTTTTCTCCCCCCTCCTTTGAACAGGGATTGACTTTTCACATTTTTTAATTCTCTAGTTGGTTGAAGGTCTCGTGCTGAATGTTTTGAGCAATATGAAATGCACTGTAGCCCTTTTGTTATCAAAAGTGTTTTAAGGAAGCCTATTTTCAATAAAGAAGATTCATAAGGAATTTTCAGAGATTATTATTTAAGAAATTTTATCAACATAAAGATAGCTAATGAACAAAAACCATAGCACGTGCATTCTTAGCATCATGAAGAAACCATAGATATTGGTTTTGTGCAAGGAGCTTACAATACAGTTTGAAGGTTTTGAAGAGACTGTGATACAGCCGAAAGCTCTTTTAGCTTTGAGAAAGCAGATGTTCAAACACAAAATGATTATTATTGGAAAATTTTGTGAATGTGATCTGTATGTGGTTACAAATGTCAGTCGATGAAGTTGGTTAGTTAAAAAAAAAAACACATGTTGGGGCGCCTGGGTGGCTCAGTTGGTTAAGCAACTGCCTTCGGCTCAGGTCATGATCCTGGAGTCCCTGGATCGAGTCCCTCATTGGGCTCCCTGCTCGGCAGGGAGCCTGCTTCTCCCTCTGACCCTCCCCCCTCTCATGTGCTCTCTCTCTCTCTCTCATTCTCTCTGTCTCAAATAAATAAATAAAATCTTAAAAAAACAAAAACAAACAAAAAAAATGCATGTTATTTATAAATTTTTAAAGCGGCTGAGGCAAGTTCAAACTCAAAAAATGATTATTTCTATCGGGGAACGTCAATGATTGGGAATAGTCTGGCAATATGGAGGTCGTGCTGAATTACCTTATTCCTGAAGTGAGAAAAGAAAATAACTGTCAGGAAATAATATAATGCTATATTATTTGTAGGGGACTCCAAGGTCACATTTATATGTGAATTCAAGAACACATTATAAATAAACACTTTCCATTTTCTGGAGAGATTTCCTGGATAGCCACTCAACGATGATCAATCGTAGAAAAAATACCAAAGCAACTTTTATATGTAATACAAATAAGTAGTTATAATATTAGAAAAAAACGCCAAAGGCAAAATTATTGGCCTAAATATTTTTAAATAGTGTCAGAGATATGCAGGCACTCAACATTTTTTGATCCAGGGCATCACATGCGATACCACAAGCAGAAAATGAGTGACGGCATCTTCTTACCCTCAAGACTCTGACATCTAAAAGCAGAGCAGGTAAATGAGCATAATGGAGACATCAGCACATCCAGAAGAAAACAAGAGAAAAATGTAATTCTTGGGACAATTCTCAAGTATGTGATGTGATTTCAGTGAGGATTTTATAGAGGAAATAAATTTGTGACTTTTGGAATAGGGAAGATATACCTGGGATATTAATTAATTGATATTAAGAAAAATTGTGTTTTGAAAACTAAACTCAGATCGCAAATGATCCTACTTGAAAATAATGGGTAGAGAGGCTTTAGAAACTTGTTACTTTAATCTATGCAGTTCAAACACTGGTGCTAATAAATGTTGCTTTAGAAATCCTAAAGCTTTCTGATGTTTGGCTTGTAACAATTTGAATAATTTCAAAGAAAAAATGAACTACCCATTTTCAGGACATTTTTGGAGAAAAAGCACAAAATAAATGCCGTTTTATCAAACAGATCTTAATAAATGGTATCAACATGTAACTGATAAATTGAAACGAAACCTTAAAGCAGGTTGGGAACTAAGGCCACAGCTAATAACATTCTGTGAAATTAAAAAGACACAGGAACTGATCCGAATATAGTCAGTAAGAATTTCCTATGTGCTTATTATAAATCTAATGTCGGGCTTGAAATTGTATAGGCCAACATAAATTACCGATATTCAGTATTTGCCCGGGAACACATTCCATATGTGAAAAGGACAAAAATGGATATTCTTTTTAAATTCTATTAGCACAGTCAGTTAGATAGTATCTGCCAACTTTACAAGCCAAAATCCAGAGAACAATTTTAAAATCCATATCTGGAAGTATCTACTTATGTACAAGCTGACATTTAAAAACCACAAATTTCTTGTGAAGAGTTAATCAAAAATAGAATGTTAACTTAAGTTTTTAACCCTAATTAGGAAAACATAGAATTGAAAATAATACATATATAAAATAATGAACTACTTATATTCTAATTCAGTATAAGCTGTTCTAATTTTTATCTCAAATTCATTTCTGTTGTAGTTTAAAATTGGCAATGTTTTCAATTCAGCAAATAATCTAGTTTCCATGTATGTATTTCTTTTTATAGAAATTGATTTTTTTAATCATAAAATCAATGCGGGCTCCCCGTAGAAAATTTGAAGAAAAAAGATATGAATGAGGAAGAAAAATATTACTTATAATCCAACTACATAGAGATAATTACTGTTATAATGTGCAGCATCCTCTTGTTTCCCTAGCTGTTTTGGATCTTAATATATATTATATTATATATTATATGGATACATATTATATATATTAATATATAATATATAATAAAATATACATATTATATAATGATTATATGTATTATAATCATTCATACAGAGGGTGTTTTTCACCAGCTAGGCTAAGTTTTATTTCAGATACTATTAATTCCCTTCCTCCCTTTCTTTCTGCTTCAGTGTTGTAATACTCTGTCTTGTTGTGTGAAACAAACTCACCCTGGATTTTAAGTGTAAATTGAACATTTCTAACTTTTTATAGATGCAATAGCCTCCATAGGTCTCAATCCTTCCCAGCATGGAAGCTCTGTTCATGCCAAGCAAGTGTCTTACCTCCCTTTCCTCCAACATATCCATCCCATTTCTTATTTCAAACCAACTCAACACTTGCAGTGTCTACCCACCAAATCAATGTCACTCCTTGGGAAAGCTACTTCACTTCCTTGGACCTCAGTTAGTAATATTTAACCTGTAAGGTTGTTATGATAATGCAAAAGAGATAGTAAGTATGAAGGTCATTGCACAAGCTTGACACGTGGTAAGTAATATTAATTGAATTTTAACCTATCCCACAACAACCCATTCCTCAGTCCCACTCACACATCCTACTTCTCTCCTGGTGCCTTGCATAACTGCATATTGCCTGGAGAATTGTGGTCATGTCATTTAACCTCAAAGGGCATGTTTCTTTAGTTGAGAAACAAAAACATTTAATTGTATGGCTTTCAGGTTTCCTCTATCTATAAGATTCTATGGCTGTTTCAAATCTTCTCTCTCCATGAAACTGCACACTGCTTGAAATTGTGTGAAACACTCTTGGTTCTTCTCTGCTACCCCCTCCTCATTCTGTTCTCTTCAACTTTTTTTCAGGTTTTAATACACTGAAAAGCAAAGAAAGTACTCAATATAGTAGTTTTGGTATTAAAGCCCACAATAGCTTAGATTTTATCTCATAATCAAATTAGGTAATAATCACCTGGTAAGCCAAAATATATTATTTCAAGCAACCAACATTTTCAAAATAAAAGAAAAAACTTATCTTCAACAGCATTCAGCATTTGATATACTTATGACAGTTCACACTCAACAATTTGGCAAAAAAGGAACATTAATTTGCATTTATATTTAACCAAAGAAGTGTACAAATTTAGAAGTAGTATTTTTTCCTCTTAAGATACTATTCTTCTAAAAATCGAACATGAAAATTTCTAGAAGAATATAAAATATGATATAAAATATTCTAGAATATGGAATTCCACTGTGCCAGTTTTAATATATTATTTGCAAAGTTTCCATTTATGAACCCAGCAACTCTTTTCTCAGGAATGTGATATGAAGTACATAGCATAAGGTGCCTGTGCATACAATTTTCCTCTCTTATTTATCTTCCCACAACTGAGCTTTGTCCTTGTCCTGCAGGAAGATTCTGTTAAGGGTAAGTAATATGGCTTCTGGGTCTGAAATGTCTACAGAAATTTGAGATATTATAAAAGAATTAGCTTTCCATAATTCATCTTTGCAGAAGATGGGTTCATCTCCCCAATTCCATACTCCATGCCTCAAAACTAATTTTTAATGATACCTGAATATTATACACAAGTGTTCGGATATTCTGTCCTCCATATTTGTTAATATGTTGATTCATTCTTAGAGAAAGGACATGTGAATAAGCTGCATAATATAAAACTTAAAGCAGTCATTCCATTTCAATATTCCATATTGAAATGGAATATCTCTGCTGTTTTGTTTTCAACTGTTCACACAATCCTTCCATTGTATTCCCAGTCTATGGTATGCTCCATCATATGAATCTACTTTTGAAAGTGCATAAAACTTAATTTTGTTTCAAAACTGTTTTGGTAACTAATGAAGTATTATATGTTGGCTAATTGAATTTAAATTTAAAAAATTAAGATGAATGAAAATATCCAAAGACAACAATAAAGTGTGGCTATATGGAAAAAAAATTTTTTTTAAATACATAAATTTGTTTTGGTAAAGTTTATAATAACTCTTATCAAGATTATGAAATAGCTTGTCTTTCTATAACGGTAGGTTGGTGATAATTTCTTTAAGAACAGAAAAAGAACTTCCAGTACTGTACTCACAGAGAATAATTCAGTCCACCATGAATTAATCCTTATAGTATCCCATTAAAGCAAAAAGCGATGCATCTTAGATCTCCCTCTCATGTGAAGAAACAAAGGGATAGAGAGGCATATTTCATGTTCTTTGGCAAGCTAGGAGTAAACCCAGGAGTAAAAACATAAGCAATGTCATACAAAGTAGCAATGATAATACTAATTTATTGAGTGTTTATAAAGGACCAGAGACCCTGTTAAGAGCTCTACCTATGTTGTTTTTCTCATTTAATCCTCATCACAAACCCTAGAAAGGATGCTAGTTCACAGATGGGGACACCGAGGCTTGGGCAGGTTAAATAAGCAGTTTAAGGTCATGGAGACTGTAGGTGACAGGGCCAGGTTTCAAGCCCACACCTAGATGGCTATGATGATTTCAATTTTAACTAAAAAGGAATGGGATTATTTAACTTCTCAAGAGAATTCAGCTTGGAATAGTAATTTCCTGGGTACATTTTCAACATAGGGTTCATATGGGAAAAAAAATAGTTCTGGATGGTCTTCTGGCAATTAACAGTCTGGTGTCAGTGGTGATGTGTTTTACACATGGAGCTTTTTGGGCTTTTTTATTTCTTTCAAAGGTTAATAAGAGCTGACCCACTTTTCCCATGAACACTCTCAAAAGTATTCCAAATCAGATGATTTTGTAGTTTCAGTATATAACTTAACCACATTGCAAATGTCAAAGGCAGTGACATTGTATCAAAGGGTAGGGATTCCCATGCAGAGATGAATAAGTTTCTTAAGGTATCTGTAAGTGTTATTAAAATGAAAACAGGGATTGTAACCTCAAGGGGTCAATTTGTCAATATGTTTTCTAGGTGTCCTTTGCGTGCAGAGCTCTATATGATTATATTGACCTTCAAAAGCCTGATTCATCAGAGGCATAGAGTTCTCATGGCATGGAGAAGGGAGTAGGAATACTAAGTTAGGGCCCCAAATCTCTATATTCTATCTGTGTTATGTCCACTACAGGAATCAGGCTCTGACCTTAACTCTGAATCTCAGCCTTCTTTTTATCTAGCCAGATACATAGCCTGGTTGAGCATAGATAGTATTACAAAACTCAAGATCTATGTTGGTTTTGCCAAGTGTCTTGTATTTTATTAGTGGAACATATAACTCTTGTTATTGTGGTATTAGTAATTCTATTTCGTATTCACGGTTTTAAAGTCTTTTCACATGCTCCTCATAAAATTCTGTTATAGATGCTGTGGTGTATATTATCATTTCTACTTCACAGTAGATCCAGTGAAAAGTTCAAGATTTGTCTGAGTTTTCTCAGCCAATGTGCTGTACGCTGTTTGGTAACTGTTTAACAGCAAACACTAACTAGGGGAGAAGGAATTGCTGATTTGTAGCCTTTGCAAATTTCTGTGCTGTAAATACTCCCATCAGGGCTGAGTTCAAGCTACGGACCTGACATCAGTGAACAGTGAAGAGGGAAGAGATGGTACAATCCACTCTTGGCAGCCAGCACCAGCTAGCTCCAGTACACGACCAGCTGTAGGACGCACAGAAAATATTCTCCATGACCTGTAGCGCCATAATGTTTGCACAAGAAAATTCAACATTAAAGAAACTTGCCTTAGAAAAATTTCCAAGTAATTGTTTATATACACCTCATTTGTAAAAAGAGAAGATGGGGGTATAAATTGCTTCTTATGATATAATAGAGAAGTTTAACATTATTATACAATGAAAACAGAAAGAGATGAATGAGTCTTCTATTTTTATCTCTCAAATAAGATATTTAAGCCCAGTGTTGGATACACAGCAGATACTTAATGAGTGCATATTTAATTTACTCTTGCTGGAGTTTTAGAGATTTTTAGTGTTAATAAAAGGGAACATATTCATGGTTTGGCATTCTCTGAGTGACAGTACTTAATAGGATAAGCACTGGAAAAGCTGGAGTTTTGACTTTGATTTACCTTAAACTAAATATATGATCTTGGGCAAACCCAATTTACTCAACAATAAAATGAGATTTTTAATATGGTTCCTACTACATCTAAAACTCTCATTTTTAAAAGGTCACAAGTAATCTGAATTCAGATTGAGGAACATGAGAGTTCCTCCATTTGCAGCTGGAGTCTTATGTTTTGCTTGTAGTAATTAACTCCTCCTACTTTCATAACGTGTGATCTGACATCCCATGCAGCCTATCCCTTCAATAATGGCATAGAGCTGTTGGATAAAAGCATCCCTGCTAAAAAGTTAACATCATACCCAGTTTCCTATAATACTTCTATCTAGTGGTCAGAAAATTTTCTCTACTTACAAATTCGTAATAAATTGATTTTTGATTATTTAAGAATTATAAAATTGTCCATCATAATTTCAAAGATAAAACTAGTGGAAGAGAATAAAGTGAAAGAAAATGGAATCTTGCTGAGATGTGAGAAAAATTAAAAACAGAGGGGATCCTTTAGACTTTATTTACCATGAAAGAAATCCGAATGGAATTTAAGTGGATCACTCCAAAAGTATATTACATGTTGGTTAGATTTTGGTGAAAGAGAATTAAAAAAATAATTATAGATGAATTCTATATTGTATCTATTAAAGATGGGGGTGCCTGGCTAGCTCAGTTGGTGGAGCGTGCAACTCTTGATCTCAGGGTTGTGAGTTTGAGCCCCACATTGGGTGTAGAGATTACTTAAAAATAAAATCTTAAAAAAAGATATTAAAGATAATATCTTTGGGGACTTCTCAAAGATTATACTTAAAAACTTGAACTGGTGCATGGGGTATGGCAAAAAAAAAAAAAAAAATGAAGTAGATGTAAAGCCACAGGTTTTAATGACCTTCTTTTTTAACCCAATTGAACTCTGAAAGACAACTGCAATTTATGACCTGAACTGCCAGAATGAGGAAGTGGTGACGTCCAAAAGGTGAAATACTGGAAACAGAAGGGGGTGGTCTTTTGAAACATGATGATGGAATTAAATAAGCTTAATGCTAATGTGCCTTGTGTCTGATTCACCTTATGAGATCAGATTGCTTTCTGAAGGCCAAAAATTATGGAAACCTTCGCTTTTTCCTATTAAGATTAAAAGGAAACAAACCATTTATCAGAAGATGTGGAGTCCTACAAGAAAATAAATAAATAATTAAAAGCAGGTGGGGATAGGTAATCCTAAAGCTTAGCAAAAATGGGTTAGATATTGAAAGATGAAAATGATAGCAGTATTTTATCCATGCAAATTTTTTTCTTTACATAAACATTATTCCAAGAAGGCACTTAGAGATTGTATTTCCACATTCCCAGACAACATAAGGACAACTCCCAATAAAAGTCCCTTTTTACTATGATAAAATATAAACAACTCTTCTAATGGTCTGATGATCTTATTTTAGCTTGATGTGGACAATTTACAAATGGGTATGCCCCGTTTCCATCAATAAGTCAGGTTACATTAACCTTCCAAATAGGAATTGTGCTAAAATCTATTTCAAGAGGAGTAAAGACCAACAAATATGATCTATAATCCATTCAATAATGTAAAATGCTTGCTAGCAAAGTATACAAACTACACATAAGCCAAAGATCAGACTTCTTCTCAAAGCCCAGTGTGAAGGAACAAAATCACGATAGCTATGAGCAAGTTCAAAGTAGTTCTTTAAAGCCTTCCCAGCAAGTATCAAAATGATAGCATTTGGGGAGGTTAGTCAAATTTAGATCATTATTTTCTATATTTATTCCTGCCATAAAGTGTGCAATACTGAAGGGACTGCCCATTTAGACAATCCTTGGCATAAACTTATCATTCAATAAATGGCTTTCTGCGAGCATATAAGTTGATAAAGGGGCATCTAGCTGAGGGAAAGGCCCCCATGAAGGAATATTGCTAGGGCAATGCCCCTAATGCAGGCTTTGGGATTTGAATTATATTCCAAAGCTACTTGTCACTAGAAATAATAGTGCTGTAATTCTGTCCCAAGATTAATTAGGGGAAATTTTATATTTTTATCCCTGAAACTTTGAAGGACTACGAGGTGTTACATAATATTTTCATTAAGTCAAACATTAATAAATGCTTGAGTATTTTTCCCTCCAGATCTCAGTCTCTATTTGATGAAACTCCAATCTGATGCAGTCAGTGGTAATTTTCCTCCTTTTCCTCTCTTTCAGCCTCACTTAATGCCAATCCTTTCATTGTATTTTTAGGTAGAACCATTTAATTTATAAATCACATTTATAAAATAGTTGCTAAATGGAAACCCATTAGTAGAAATTTAAAAAAAAAATGTTCTTATTTTCTGAGGAAATAAAACAGTGAAATACAGCTATAAAGACAACTACATTAGGTAATAAGGTATTATTTGCAATAGAAAAGTATAAAAGTGGAAACAGTACTACAAAATCAGGCTATCATGTAACAAACTGTACCTTGACTGAGATGTGCCCCATTATGATGTTTGTCATAATATTCAGTTAAAATGCAATGTTGAAAGAATGAAGTTGTACGCCTTCATCATACCATAAAAAAAAAAAAAAAAGAACTCAAAATGGATCATAGACTTCAACCTAAGAGTTAAAACTCTAAATCTCTTAGAAGGAAATACAGGAGTAAAGTACTGTGACCTTAGGTAAAGCTTTTACTAGATAGCAACAAAAGAAAAATTAAATTGGACTTAATCAAAATTAAAAATTTTTGTGCTCCGAAAGATTCCATCAAAAGAGTGAAAAAACTCACAGAAAGGAAGAGAATATCTGTGAATCACATATCTGATAAGGGACTTGCATCAAAAAACATAAAAAACTCCTAAAACTCAATAATAAAAATATAAAAAAAACCAATTTTAAAAATGAGAAAAGGCATAGATATTTTTCCAAAGAGGATATACGAATTACCAACATGCCCACGAAAAGATAGTCAACTAGAATGGTTATAATAAAGAAGACAGTAAGTGTTGAGGATATTATGGAATTGGACATTCATATATTGCTGGTACCTGTGCACGAGAGTAAAGTGGTATAGACCCATTGGAAAACACTCCAAAGTTCCTCAAAAGGTTAAACATGAAGTTATTATATTTGTAGCAATCACACTCATAGGTAGAAGATTCTCTCCTCAACCAAATTTCGTTAGACTCCTCTGAGCTCTCTTCTCAACTAGGCATCTACTTTGGCCATCTGTGTCCATCCTTTTTGAGTCTAGTTTTTAGCAAGAATCCTTCCAAGTTTAAGTTTTAGTGAGAATTCCTCCACCCTTGATGTCTGTTTATCCGTGTTTCAGTTTCCTGATCTGTAAATTTGAGGCAAAACATCTTATCTTCTGGAATATTGGAGGAATTGAATGATCTGATACAAATAACAGTTCACTGTAAATTATGAATTTTATTTACAAGTTCAATGTAATATATCGTGCTGTTGGAATATTAGGAAGGTCAGTCACATTACCTATGTACATGGCTATAGAACATTCACTCAACTAGTGAATTTTGAGTTTAGTTTAGTTCTTGTTTTTTGTTTAAATAACTCGATGGATTATTGCCTACATTATACAACTAGGGCCAAATCATCTAGCAAAACAAAACAAAGCAAACAAACAAAAAACCCAATAGTTACTTCTTTTAAACTTGATAAATTTTAAAAAGCAGGGAGAAATGATCATAAGGTTTCCATCTAGAATGTGAAATATGCAATTCAACTGAATGTAGCAATCATGAAATTCATGTAAGTTTAGAGGCACTGCCTAAGACAGATGATTTGTTTTCTTTTAGTTATACTGATATAATAGAAATTCAGGAATGAGAGTCCCAAAACTTTTTTCCTGACTCTTTGAATGAGAATATAAGTTGATAGAGATAATTAGCTCAGACTTCATAACAATAAACTTATCAAGAGGGTGAAACATAACTTTCTTTAAAATGGAAATGTAATTGAAATGGCTTTTTGTTTTTATTGTTGTTCAAGAGGAATATTTCCATAATAAAGAATCCAAAATCACTTATCTGATGATTGATTCTACTTGGGGAAAAAAAAAAATTGAAGACAGGCAATCTGTGGGAGTTGGTTTACAAAACATGTGTACAGTATTCTTGACCATCTGCTTCTCTTTGTGTTAGTACATTCATGTAATATTGTTTTGAATGCTGACACAAATTTCATTTATAAATTTCCTTGATGCACAGAACATGATAGAATATGGAAAGCAAAGGATGAAATCTGGGGAATATACAGATTCAGAAAAGAAGTGTACAATACTGGAGAGGAAATTACATTTAAATTTTGGAATAAAAGTGATTAAAATATTAAGAAAGTTCACACTGAATCTCTAATGGTCTTGCTTAACTAATAAAACACCTCTCAAATGTCTCAGTTGCTATCTTAATATTCATACTTTCAAATAAAGAGGATAAATGAAATGCAACACCAAAAAGCTGCAAATCATTAAAATTCATGGGCACTCTGTAAGAGCGGTCTAGAGGGGCCTTCATTTTGTCCTGGCATGAAAATAAGCCTTTTCGTCTTTGGTTTATCAATTGTGTATAAAAGCAAACTCAGGAACTTTAGGGACTAAGCTATAAATCCAAAGAACATTAAATTATAGAATCTAAGAGAAAAAAAGGAGCCAACATAGGCCATCCTGTAGAGTTCTTTAATTAAGTAAGAAAATATAGCTAATGAGTTCCTTGAAATGGCTGCCTACATGAGAGACCAGATAAGATCCTTAACTAGCTTATTAAAACCAGAGATTATTCACTGAAGAAGGGGAAACAGGTGGATTTCTGGAGTGGTGTGGAAGTAGAAGAAGCATAATAAATATTATAACTATTCCGATTGGGTTTAAGTCATACTATTTATTTTGAAATTCCAAATATAATTAAAGAAGGGCATAAGATTTCTGTTTTTCAAAGGGGGGCAAGGTTTGAAAAAGCTTTGAGAATGGTCTGTGGTATGAATTCTACCTAAAAATATTTTATAATATTAACATTAAACTTTCCAAGTCGGTGATGTTGAAATGTAGTAATAAGCACAGAAATAAGAAGTACATTGATGGCTGTCTTTAATAGTTCACATTTTGGTTATCATATTCTGTCTGTAGCAGATGGAGTTTCCAAGTCTTTTTTTTTTTTTTTTTTTTTTTTTTTTGCGTTTCCAAATTCTTAAGTGTTTAAGAATTCAGAGTTAGCTAATCCAGACCAACTACTAATTAGTTTGGTCTCATAGACTTTAATTTAAAGAAAGCCAAAAACGCTATGACTGTTTTTCCCACGGCAAGAATTATCAGGTCAGAGATAGGCTCTGAATGTGCAGGACAGTGCTGAAATCTAGACATTAAGTGGTCTTTTAGGTCTGCCAACTGGTTAGGGTAAGGAAAATAATTCATATTGTTTACAAATGGAATATCGGTATATAAATAAAGATGCATCCTGTCGCTATAAAGATGGACCTGTCTTAGGTAGATATTTTATCATCTTTTTTTTTTTTTTAAACAAAAGGGGTTATTTAATTTATATCTTGTAGAGTGTTTTCCCTAAAACTGCATTGCCAGTAAGTTTCATTTTAAGTTGACTATATGAAGGTCAAATATATAATTGTAACCTGTGTAATTTATGTAAAATATAATTTGGCAGAATAAACAAATCCTTGCCTGAAGAGTAGTTTATTTCCTTCTGTCTTTACATTTAATCAGCACTTATACATTTCTCAAACTAGTTATCGGTAGAGTTTTCTGACCAGAGAGAAACACAGGTAACCTAATACTTTTGCTGTCCTTTCAAAAGTTGATGGAAATTGGGTTGATCTCGAAAGACCTAAAACTATTTTTTATATGTGGTCCTTTAGACAGACGAAAGGAATGGGAAGTGCACTGCAATGCTATGTGATGATCTTTCTGTTTTTATTGTCACACATTTTGGCCAGTTTCCCTGTTCCCTGTCTCTTGTCCATACTTAAGAGCTGACTGCATATTCCACTATGGGAAAACATTGCTCCTTTTCAAACAGAAGTTCTACATAAATTTCAATTTCCAATTGATTCATCAAAACAAAGCTGGTTCAGAAAGGGGAAAAATTACAAATTGCTTACATCTGTTCAACCTAAAACATTATTCATAATCTGCCAGGGATGATGTCTAGGCCATCTGGGGAATATGATAGGTGTTTGGGGGAAAAAATATCTGTCACGGTGCAACGGAGAAATGACATGTGGGAAAGTCTCAAGGTTACCTCATGGTTCAGTGATGACTTTCAGGTACCTTGCAATAGACAAGTTTTGAATTTCTATACATACAAACTACAAACATTAATCTACTCAACAATTTTACATAGTAAGCATGAACATACTCCACAATTTTACATAGTGAGCATGAACATACTTGTTAAATAAAGTGATGAATTACTGGAATCAAGAGTTTCTGAGATAAACACGTGAAACAAATTATTCCAGGTTATGATTAGGAAATAAGATATTTCATTCCAATTAAAAAAGTGAATCTTGGGATACCTGGCTGTCTCAGTTGGAAAAGCATGTGACTCTTGATCTCAGGATCATGAGTTTGAGCCCCACATTGGGTATAGAGATCACTTAAAATAAATACACTTTAAAAAAGTGCATCTCTATGTATTATATACTAAGTATGGCCATATAATACATATAGTTATATGCTACATATATTTACATGTATAATTATATATGATACACTAATATGTAGAAATACACATGAAAATAATCATATACAATACATACGTAAATATATCTCTAGTTTGCTATGCAAATGTATGTATACATAAACGTTCCATAGTATGTTACAATTACCTAAATATCAGAATACATAGTTGACAATATTGCCTTAAAATAAAAAATAGTTTGAGATAGCAAGACTTTTATGACTGTAGAGTTAGTTGAATCAAATATTTCTCACATTGGGGCGCCTGGGTGGCTCAGTCGTTAAGCGTCTGCCTTCGGCTCAGGTCATGATCCCAGAGTCCTGGGATCAAGTCCCGCATCGGGCTCCCTGCTCAGCGGGAAGCCTGCTTCTCCCTCTCCCACTCCCCCTGCTTGTGTTCCCTCTCTCGCTGTGTCTCTGTCAAATAAATAAAATATTAAAATATATATATATATATATATTTCTCACATTTCCTTTTGCTTTTAGAAGTCTGTTAGTTGAAAATGCAGATCTGTATGATCCCTAATAAAACTTGGCCTAAGATGAGGCAATTTTGTAATGAGACTTATTTTAGCCGGTTTTTCAGAAACTCTTAATATGAAATTACAAGAAAAGAAATTTGATCTAAAATTGTTGACTTGTTGACTAGGATAAGTCCAAGGAATAAATACGAAATAATTCTTTAAAATCTGGGTTATAGAACTGCCTCTTTTGCAAACATTTCATTGAAATATCTTGGGGGATCTATAGCAATTTTTATTCTTCTTGACAAAAAAGGACAACAATGCATAATTTAAATGTTTATGACTTGCAGATATCCCCTGCCTCTCTCCAATACAGACCAAGAGAAATACTGAACAAGTAGGCCTCCAGAAAAGGCTTAGCAATCAAAGAGGAGAAGAGGTACTGGGGTCATTTCCACCCATCTGCTTATTAAGCGGCGAGGATCCTGTTGAAAAAGTCACATTCAGTGTGACTGGAGCTGTGCATTTGTATTCATTCCACCTTGGAAACAGTTTGAATGTTTTTCTCTGGAGACTTATGTATTTCAGTGACAGCTGCATTGCTACAATATACTGAAGTGGCTCATCTTGACAGGTCATATCCTGGATTTCACATTCTGAATGGCAGCTGGGATGCCAGAGAGTTTTCTCCCAGCGGGTGGGCCCTGTATTTAATCAGGCCCTCCCTGGCTTCAGAGACAAGCTGCACGTGTGGCTACAAGCCCCTCCAAGAAGTCCAGGATGTACCTTTGTCACTCTGGTTGCTCCCTAAATAGCAGTGACATTCGCGGTGGCGATCTCTGTGACTCTAGGAGAACAGTGTGAAGTGTCTTTTAAGATCCCAGATTCCCCGTGTCCCATTGTTGTAGCACTTTTCCCTGAGGCCATGGGCAGCATCAGCTCCACGCACACGGTTATAAACACCGGGTAAGTGGTTCAAGTCTCAAACTGAATCTCGATCTACATCAATTATCTATTTATATACGGATCTATAAATTGAAGTAAAAATCAAACACCTTAACTTACAGTTCTGAGACATCTCACCAATCAGAGCAAAGCTCTGACTGTTACAAAGAAACATGAGTCCATTCACTGGAAAGTGAATTACCTGTCCTGTGTGAGCCCTTGCTTCCTTCCGGAGGGGAGTTTACACTTCGTGAGTTCATTACCAACTGGGGCTTGCATAAACCAATCACTGTGCAATCCTAATGAGCTGATGGGTGATAAATTAGTAAGCCCTGACGTGAGGAGTATTTCCCTCAGCTTTTCAGAGTCTCTTGTTTGTGCTAGCAAGCAGATTTCAGGTCATTCACCCAGCGCACCCGAGAAAGCAATCCTCTGCTACTCCTGTGAGCTTGAAGCTCCACTTTTCACTCCCTGAGATCTCAGAAAGTAGGACCTCTTTGGAAACCTCTCTGAAAGCGGCTTATAATAAAATTAAAAAAAGATGTGTTAGATGGGAATATAGGTTGAGCTTAAGATTTCTAAGCACATCTTTGCAAAAAGATTTCTCCTAAGCCAAAAGCCTAGACTGTGCTGTAGATTTTCTTACTTGCAAGACTCCGGAGACTTATCTAAGGCCACGTTTCAGGATTAAATCTGCAGTTTCCCTGTCAAAAATCTAGATAGAAAGCTCTAGAATTCCAATACAGGAGGATCAGCAGTTTGCATGGGGTGTGGGAGATCCTTAGTCCACAGGTGTTGATTCAAGTCAAAAAAGGGAAAGGCTTTCAGTTAATAAGGCTCCCTAATTGAACAAAGGAGGAGTTCAGCTTTTTCAAAGACCCAGATTCCTATGAAATGCCTTAGCAAGTCTGAGACTGAGAAGAATTTTCATTTGCTAAAGTACCACATTCAGGAAAAGGAGAAAACCTTATCAAGTGGCCTACTCTGAAATGCCAAGGAATTCTGAGGCAGATAATATTTGAGCCCAAACACAGGACAGTGATCCTCCAATGGATGATGTGGGAATAGGGATTTGTAGGTACAGGACTATTCATTCCCATGTCACAGATCTTTCTCCATGAAATGTGACCATCCTGTTCATAGAAATATCAGTGGACGCATGCCACAGCCCTCCATGCTCCATCTTTGTGTGATAATTACCAAAAGGATGCCAGTGAGCAAAAGAACCAGGTGAGCCCCTGAGAGCTTTGTGACCAAGGACTCTTTCCCAGCACTGTCTTTCTCTCTTCAGAGCAATTATCTTTCGGCCTGATGCCTTCTCCTTTGTCTTTTTTCCTCTCATGTATTAGAAATTTAACCTTAATCCTTTTTCAAACATGACCATATGTATATCTCTTATATCCATTTTCCCTGACTCCTTCCAACTATTTCCCAAATGCTTTACTTACTCTTTTCATTTACTTGAAGTTTTTTCTTTGCCTTAATTCTGTTTTAGAGTAATAAAGGAAAGGTTGGAAAACAAAGGATACTGACAGTGATAGATCTTTAACAGGGAAAGGAAAGTCATAGTAAATAGAAAGTGGACATAATAAATTACTTGTGTCCTTAGCCTTTAAGATGCTTGAACATATCCTTCCTTCAGAGTTACCACAATATTTCTATCTAGCAACATGTTCTCCTCCAAGTAAAACTGATTTTTCTAAAGTACAATTAAACAAAATAAAGAGATATAAAGTCATCTATTTATTATGTGTGCTGTACTATTAAGATTGCAATAGTGACATTTTTGGAATCTTTGCCCATGAATGTGGAACAATAAAGATAAGGCCTTATCTTTATCTTTTTTAAAGATAAAGCCCCTTATCTTGTGCAGCCTAGTCAAGAGTTTAGCTCTTTATAAAAATTATTAAAATGTTGTATAAGAAGACTTTCCAAGGGGCAAACAAGTGTAAGTCTGCAGAGTTTAACAAGATGTATCACTATGCAGTAGTTGTGGGCACATTGGAGCCGTGTGGGGTTCAAGGCCCAGTGCTACCACTTAACTGGGTGAGCTTGTACAAGATATTTAACTGGGCTGTGTCTCACTTCATCATCAGTTAAATGGGGATAATATTTACCTTTATAGGGTTGTTATGGAGATAACATAAGCTAACATTTTTAGAGTGCTGCAAATAATGCCTGGCACCTAATCACTACACTATTTATTATTGAATAAAACAGTCAATAAGAGAGTCTTAGCTTATTATCATTTGCTCAGGGAGGTCTTCCCTATTCTTCACCCATTTTTCCTTTGTACTACTTACCCAATTCTAATACAAATAATTTGTCTAATTATTTAGTGTTTCCCCTGACACAGTGCAAACTCTATGTCAGTCAGGGTGGTATTTACCAACATATCTCTACCAACTAACACTAGATCTGGCACATAGAAATTAATCAACATATATTTATTGCAAAAATCCCCAATCAATTGATAAAATCTACAAAAACAACAGCCAATAAGAAACTCAATCCATTTCTAAGTTGAAAACTGTGCATATGCAGCAAGTATCTATATAAAACAAAGAGTTTATTTTTCTGAATTCAGGATACCATTTCAAACTCAGTAGACCTATTTTATATCTTGTACTATCTCTGGACGATAATATATTGTAATAATGCTTGTGAGTTTAGGCAAGCAGTCAAGGACACTTCGTCCAGAATAACATGGCAAATCACTGTTGTGTTATTTAAACAAAGATATCCTTTTGAATGACTGCATTATATTTGTCCGTGTGTGTGCATTTGTATATACATGCAAAAGGTATATGTGTGCAAATGCAACCAAAATTAATTTCAAAAAAAGTAGACAAATGATTTCTTTTTTTTTCAGACCAATGATTTCTACAGAGGATTAAGTGGATAGTCATATCTATTTATATAGTCATACTTGCATATGACTTCAAATCTACATATCTTTTATTATGTTTACTTAGGTTGTTACTTTATTATGTTACTTAGGTTAACTCTAAGTACAGTGTTTTGTTTTTTTTTTTAAAGATTTTATTTATTTATTTGTGATACAGAGAGTGAGAGTGAGAGAGAGAGAGAGAGCGCATAAGCGGGGCAGGGGTAGTGTCAGAGGGAGAGGGAGAAGCAGGCTCCCTGTTGAGCAGGGAGCCCGATGGGACGCTGGCCTCGATCCCAGGACCCTGGGATCTTGACCTGAGCGGAAGGCAGACGCTAGCCGACTGAGTCACCCAGCCTCCACTAAGTACCGTGTTTTAATAACAAATTGCTAATACACAGTATGACCGATGCATTAGTTCTTAAAATTCAGATCCATAGTTTCTCAAAATAAATCCTACTGTGAATACATATAGGACTTGCTTTAAGTTTCCACTGACCATAATACGAGTTGAAACTGAAGTTGCTGGGTTTTACCAGTGGATCGTTATTTACATTATACAATTATATTTGTCTATATAAATTAACTCTCTCTTTTGTTCATTTAATGCTCCTGTCCTCCAGCAACAACTGGGTTTTGAGGGTCTACTACTCACCAAGTAAATTGCTGGGGAACAAGTACAGAACAGGACAGACACAGTTTACTATCCTGGAGAGGTGACAATCTCCATCCTGTAACTGAACACTCAGTGAGCTGTTTATCAGCCAAGTGAAGGGATGTGTATTATGCCCTGGCAGTGCCAGATTAGGAAAAGTTCCAAAATGTGATGATAAAAATACAAGGGTTAATGTCTTACGAAATAAAGTACTTCCCCATTCTGCAACTTCCTACCTGGATTTTTTAACAAGTTCTTACTTTCTGAACCTCAACTGTTCTCATCTTTAAAGAGATTTATAAAATTGAATTTTTATGAGGATTAAATGAGAAGGTAAATGTTCGGTCAATGGAGTTATCGGTATTGGTATTTCATTTCCCCCATGCAGAGGCACAGATCTCCAGCGTATCTGCTCATCTCCACCCTGCTGCATCACATTTACTTTTTCCTTTCATTCTCCACTGTTTCTGCTCTACCACTTAAGCTTCCATTGGAGTAGGAATCCAGTTCATAGCCAGATCAAGTGTTCCGAGATGAGTGAGTTCTGGTCATCTCTGAGGGGGCCCAAAACAAATCATTTTACTTTTTAAAATTCTTCTCATCTGACTCTTGATTTAACTCTTCTACAATTTTTTTTTTTCTCTTGGAGTGGGGGATGCATGAGTGACAGAAATTGATACATGGTAGGAATCTATATATACAAGTGAAAAATATTTGAGTCTCTCAGAATTTGGAACCATAACTTTGTTTAAAATATTGATTCTGGCAAAGACTTAGAATTTATCTATGAGTTCTAAACAGAATCTGTTTTCATTTAAACACTATCTTTGTCTAAGCAGATACTGAGTATCAATAACAAAGACTTCATATTTGGATAAATTAAATGTGTTGCGTTCATTTATACTTAAAGCAAGACCTTTGATGTGAATCAGTCCATGCTTCAGGTTTTATCTTTTTTTTCTTAACTCTATGGCTACTAGTTTTTACTTCTGGGGCTCTGTCGGGGACCACAGGTTTTGCAATTATACCTAAAATGCGGTACTGTATATCTGGGACATATGCCTGAGGGAAGCCTTCCCAATTCTTAAAAAATATTGAGGATATTTCAGTACCACAGATGTTTCCTTATTGAAGATATTTCAGTATCACAGATGTTTCATTTTCAAATATGCTTTGGACCACAGCAACTGTAATAATAAGAAGAAAGATTTGCTATTCTCATCAATGAAGTGGAAGAAATTGTTCTTATTTTCAAAGTGCGACTCTCAGTTAATATAGGTTAGTGCACTAACATGCATTGCAGCATCCTAAAAATTCAATATACCCTTGGCTAATTCCCACATCTTTCTGTTTCCTTCTCTTCTTGCTTTTATCAGCCTGCTTTACATCATCATTAATTTACACACAGTTGAACTAATTAGCATCTAAAATATTCTTATAGCGTCCAGTTACCCAATACAACACTAATTTTAAGTAAGTACAGCTCCGATCTTGTCACTTCTTGCTCACAAGTTTTTGATTGTCCACTTTCAAAAGAAAAAAGCTCCTTCCTACGTCATTCAAGACTTTGAATGACTCTTATACAGTCAACTCTTTAGATAATCCCCTCACTGTATTTACTCAGTTCTCTATTTTTCTACTCTAATGATTTTGTTCATCCTCTCCTCCATGGGTCAAACAAGTTTCACTTACCCTGCTACTCTACTACCTTCCATTAGGGAAATCTAATCCACTACTCAGGACCCCAAATCCCTCCTTTTAATGAGCTATGTCATGATTTACCCTGATGAAAACAATTCTTCCCTTTATAGCACATTGTTGTATTCATTTATCCTGTATTTAATTAGGTGTTGCTACTATGCCATGAATCTAAAGGTGAATAAGGTAAACTCTTTGCTCTCATGTCATTCAGATGTCTGCTCAGTTGTATTTGTCTTAGGTTTTATATACTCTTATTGGTTAACATATCATCTTGTAGGCAAAATTGAGAACCAATGGAGGGCAGAGATTAAACTAATTGATCTTTATGTCCCTGGGGCCTAGCAGAGAACTTTGCATGTAGAGGAAGACAATAAATCTTTGTCAAAATGAAGTGAATTCCTCGTCTGTCATGGAATTCTGATTCATGATAAATGACACAGGCTTTTTGGTGATTTATATTATTTCAACTATTGTAAGTCTGGTTTTATTGGGCTCCAAAAGGAATGCCTAGTGTAATAAATTAAAATTTTACTCTAATATATGTCCATTGACAAATGTAGTATGGAATTGAGAGGAAGGGCACAGATTATGGAATCAAGTTCCTTGGCTTTGATTCTGGCTTCGCTTTTTACCAGTTGTGTAGACTTGAGCATATTACTTAACTAGTTACTTCCTTGGTTTCTTTTTTTTTTTTTTTTTTTTTAAAGATTTTATTTATTTATTTGACAGAAAGAGACACAGCGAGAGAGGGAACACAAGCAGAGGGAGCAGGGGAGGGAGAAGCAGGCTTTCCGCGGAGCAGGGAGCCCGATGCGGGGCTCGATCCCAGGACCCTGGGATCACGACCTGAGCCGAAGGCAGACGCTTAACGACTGAGCCACCCAGGCGCCCCTTCCTTGGTTTCTTTATATGGAAAACGGAAGTAAGAATGGAAGTAGCCCACAGCACTGTTTACCTAGTGAAAATCACTTTTAACAATGATTCGCACATGGTGAATGTTACGTGAGTCTCAGCTAATATATAATGAAAAGATTGCAAAAAGGCATCTGTCTTTATATACGCCACGTTCCCTACCAGAGATACTTCCTCCTTATTCCTGGCATGAACTAAAACATCAATTTCTCCAGCAGGTCTTTTTCTTTCTTTCTTTTTTTTTTTTAAAGATTATTTATTTATTTATTTGAGGGAGAGAGAATGAGAGAGAGCACATGAGAGGGGGGAGGGTCAGAGGGAGAAGCAGACTCCCTGCCGAGCAGGGAGCCCGATGCGGGACTCGATCCAGGGACTCCAGGATCATGACCTGAGCTGAAGGCAGTTGCTTAACCAACTGAGCCACCCAGGCGCCCAGGTCTTTTTCTTTTAATCAATTTCCCACTGTCACTTCTAGAAGTTACTACCCCCCCCACACACACAGTGTTGCTTTCCCCCCTGTCTGTGCACTTGTTACATCATACTGCAATTTTCTGGTACTGATATAAATATCCACGTGAAGGTGAGAATTGTGTCTGTTTAATCCAAATTTGCACCCTGGACCTAGCAAAGTACCTGGCACATAGCATATGTTCAATACAAATTGAATGAATAAATGAAAGAATTATAGAAAACTGAAGTTTAGGAAATCATATGTGAGCACGTGAAACCATGTGAGCACTAATATAATAAAAGAGATGCCTATAAAACACAATCTAAATATATATACATATATATATAATGTATCTAAGTATATACTATTAAGGTCTATTTTTAATAGAATTAGAAACATTTAAAAAATGAAATAATAATAAAAGGAAAGAAAACATGAAATCCTATAGTGACAAAAGGAGCAATTGTTAGTTTGTGGGGCACAGAGAGTAGAACAGCTTAGCACTTAGCACTTCTTAAAACTTTACTTGGATATTAAATATAGTAACTTCATGTTTATCTATCTCACATTTTTAAAAAAATGTCCTTATTTGTGACAATGCCTATAATGGTTATCTAATGGGTACATAGTTGCTGGAAGAGATTATTGTGTGACTTATTTTAATTTGATGGTTTTGAATTTCTGAATGCTTAAAAAGTATTTTTTTTCTGCCTTTTTTATTTTATTCTCATCTCAAGTTGTCACTCTTAATGAAATTGACTCATCCTTCTTGGATCAATTTTTCTTCAAAGCCATAAAACAAGAGAGAAATGGGAAGAAGTCTTCCCCTTTATATTCTTGTATTCATAGCTGTAGCACTTTTACATCCCAGACATGACACTAATTTTGTCTTTTCAATTCGTACATGAAGTTCTCAGTCCAAATTCTAAAGAGACCTGTAGGTTCAGCTTTTTTTTGCAACCGGTCATTTCTTTAACTCAACAAAGTGACATTTCTCTTAGTTAGGTGATATAATAAGAAATATATTTAGTCTTTGTCTCCAGTCCCTGGCACAGAGCTCCTAAAACCCTTGAAGTCTCCTGATAGGAGTGTTTTTTGTTATTCATAAAGCGTCCATTTCACCTACACCTGAGTTCGTACTAATATGGTGACTTTATGTGGGGGCACTGAGGCTGGTGGGTAAAAAGGCCAATTATTAGAGGGTGGGAACTTCCAGCCCCACCTCTGAAAGGTGGGGAGGGCTGAAGATTGGGTTATAGAAACTCTTGAACAAGGAAAGTCAGAGAGCTTCCTGGTTGGCATACACACCACGATGCCGGAAGCTCCTAGCCATGCCCTTTTTCTCACTCTCCCACCTCAGTCATATCTTGCCATATGTATCCCTTCCATTTGGCATTTCCTGAGTTACATCCCTTACGATAAACTGGTAATAGTAAGTAAAGTGCCTTCCTAAGTTGTGTGAGTTCTAGTAAATTATCAAACCTGAGGAAGAAGTTGTGGGAACCCCGCCTGAGAGCCAGTCTGTCAGAAATGCAGGTGGCTGGGCACCTGGGATTGTGTCTGAAGTGGAGGTAGGCCTATGGGACTGAGCCCTTTAACTTGTGGGATCTAATGCTAGATTAGATTGAGTCAAAATAGAATTGAACTGTTGAACAACCAGTTGATGTCCAGAGAATTGGAGAATTGGTTGTTGGTATCAGAAACACTCCAGAGATTGCCATGTAGGGAATTAGTCAGTTGTTCCTGGAAATGTTGGGTATCCTGATAGCCAGCATGGTGTGCTATTTTGAAAGATAATTGCTATTTTTTTCAAACATAACCAAATTAAGGTGGAAAATGCATAGGAAAATACATGGGCAAAAGCATTAATTTTCTTAAATCCCTTTTGTTTTCCATCCCAACAAACGCAGCCACCTGAAATTGGAACACATACAGAGTTATGGAAAGTAAACACGGGATAATTTGCTTTCTGTAGTATTGATATTACTGGTAATTGAAATAAGTTTCATATACGTTTATACCAAATTTGTCATCAGGATTATACTTGTCAGGGCACCTGGGTGGCTCAGTCGTTCAGCGTCTGCCTTCAGCTCAGGTCATGATCCCAGGGTCCTGGGATCGAGCCCCGCATCGGGCTCCCTGCTCAGCGGGAAGCCTGCTTCTCCCTCTCCCACTCCCCCTGCTTGTGTTCCCTCTCTCGCTGTGTCTCTCTCTGTCAAATAAATAAATAAAATCTTAAAAAAAATAAGAATTATATTTGTCACTTGAGGAAAGTTTAAAATGGAAAAAGTTGTTATGGCTAATATATCTGCCAATTAGTATTTAAGAAATAACATAGTAAAAGACAATAAAGATTTACCAACAACTGATATAGAGCTGATAAATCTGCCAGGTTTGGAATGGAGGTATTTCCCCTTTTGGGGATTCATTAGACATATTCATCCATTATTAATATTCACCAGAATGGAAAGATAAACATCAGTTGACTTCACACCAAATTAAGAGAAAGCAGTAAAGAGGAAGATAAACCCAAACATCTGGGGTAGAGTTCTGATATTGGGGTAAGGCATAAAATGTAATTATTGGGTCTGCTATTGGTTTTTCTCGCCAAAGTTTTTATTTATTTCAATATATTTTATTAGGAGCAATCACTACTATTTTAAATAAACCAGGAGAAAGGTGGGGGTGGGGGATGCCTAGAGAGAGGAATACCTGGAGAGAGAAATGAGCTTTTCTTAATTACCCACAGGGTAATTTATTGAACCTGTTTTTCAGTGATGCATTAATTAGTGCTAAGCCTTGTTTAGCATTTACAGTGTGCCAGCCACTGTTCTATATACTTTACATAAAATCCAATGATCTTCTCAGCAGCTCTATGAGGTTAACTCTTAATAACCCCATTTTACAGGTTAGAAACCTGAAGCATCGTGAGAACAAAGAATTGGCCCAAAGTCACAGTGTTGTTAAGCTGTGGAGCTGGGAAATGATCTCCCTCCAGAGAATGTGCCCTAAAAATTATGTTGCACTGAATCTCAGTAATTCTATTAATTTGGTCATGCCATTTTTTGTTGGCATTACATTAATTTCAAATCTTAAAATTTAATTACTAAAAAGTAAAATGTGACTGAAGATCCAATACTCCATTTTATAACTTTCTTTTTATTCTGAGATTAGTTATTAGTTGTGTTACATTAGCTAATTAAAAAAAAAACACAGAGAAGTAGAAACATTCTAAAATGTAATAAAGAAGGTTAACATGCTTTTCTCAGTTAAATATATGGTACTCCTTACTGAATGCTACCTGGGATTAAACAACTTCTAGTTTTCCATGGCAAATATTAAACTCCATGTTGACTTCCACTTGTCAAATCAAAGTTATCATTGCATATATTTGAGGGGGACATAATTTTCAGAAATAAAAACTAATTTAGTCAATCAACTTGAACTACTCATAATTAGAAGAAAAAAACTCTAGAAAAGTATTTTATCATCTCCAGATTCTATTTTTACCTAGATTTGGCAGAAATAATGCTGATACTTAGAAAAGAATAAAATCCATCAGAGAAAACTACTCTGTGCTAACATTTAAATGAAATGCTTTGGAGATTTACTTTCCAATTCCAGGTAAAAATACTCCTATGCCAGTTATTACCACTACTGACTTTACTCACAGGCTCTCTAAAGAAGTCTAGGGAATTTTCTCATTAGTGCCAAAACACACACACACACACACACGCACACACACACACACACACACACACACCACACACATACACAAACCAGAAAGCTGAGGGAAATTTGAAACTATTCTGATTATTAGCTCTACTTTCCACTTGTAAAATCTGAGTCATCATAAGTGTCAGAGGTGCCTTGCAGAGTCAGTGTTGAATTGGTTTACAAAGAAAGAAAGAAAAAAAGACAAATGACAGATGATAGATAGATAGCAGGTAAATAGGTCGCTAGCAAGCTGGCTAGATAGATTCCTGCAGCTTTATTTTCCCTACCACAATTTCTTTTTAAATTTGGCAAAGACACATTAAGTAATTAGCCAATATATATTTTAGTCTTTTTTTTTTTAAGATTTTATTTATTTATTTGACAGAGAGAGAGAGACAGCAAGAGAGGGAAAACAAGCAGGGGGGAGTGGGAGAGGGGGAAGCAGGCTTCCCGCTGAGCAGGGAGCCCAAGACTGGGCTCCATGATCCCAGGACGCTGGGATCATCCCCTTAGCGGAAGGCAGACGCTTAATGGCTGAGCCACCCAGGCGCCCCATATATCTTAGTCTTATGCATCCATTTCTACTCCTACATTCTGTCTTGAGGATAGTTTTAGAGTACTAGAACACAGGCTACTTTACTTTTCTCTTACGTTATTTTTCGTACACTCACCCCAAACTCAAAGTCCTAACCTTCTCCAAACCATTGAGTAAAAGATTTAATTTACTATATGTTATGGGCAAAAAACTGTAAATAATAAAGGACAGATTTCAACAACTGTTCCAAGTGATTCTCCCAGTGCCACACACACACACACACACACACACACACACACACGTTCTTCCATTTTGCCAGTCTTTTCTCAGTCAATAAATAAAATAAGTAGGGGTCCCAGGTCCTGTGAGTAGCAGCAACCTTTCACTAGTATTTGAATGTTTATCCCCAAATCTTATCTTTCCTCGCTTTCCCTAAATTAAATGTTACATTCGCCTGTTTCCTTATTGCTTCTTTCAACTGGCAAAGAAAATTAATGGAAACAAATGGCACAGGTCCACCATCTGTAACATTTAATAATTCTGTGGCTCTGGGCAAGTCATCTTCTTGCAAGAGGGGTGAAATATTTCAGATGTCATGGTTGCAGTAGAACGACGTTCAACTAGGGGAAGGAATTTAAGAGATTTAAGATGAAACATCCACTATTTTATTTTGCCAAAACAGCTCTATAAAATCAGTTTTCTTGACAAAATCATTCTCTTCAATTATAAGATTAAAACTGCTAGAAAATAGAGTAATATGAACAATGTGTGATCTCAAGTATTGTAAAAGGTTCTAATTCTCTTTGCTGCTGAGATACTTTTTTTATGGAATGAGGAAGAAACAATATTTCAGTTTTTTAACTAAAACATGTCTGAAATAGATCTCTGAGAGTTACAATAACATATCACAAGTGAAATGAGTATTTTCTCTAAAAATCTGAACTACTTCGCACACACATATTTTTTTTCTATTTAGGAATGAATCTTACCTATATTGATAATTAATTCAATTAGTTCAATAAAATACTGCATTAGAGTACTGGAATTAGATATTGGATGTGCATTAACTGGAATAGACACACATATATGCACATATATACAAACATGTATATATATGTATTTGTTATAATATTTTAATCATGTATTATCAAGTATTGAAACTTACTTGTTTTCAGTATAAAACTTTTACCAAAAATTATTTTTTCTTCCTATATATTTAGTTATTACTAAAGAAAACAACTTAAATATAATTTTACTTTCTCAGATAAGTTACTATCATTTTTCCTAATATCATTTGGTTTTTTGGTTAAATAGTTAGGAAATCAAAATTTTCCAGTTATGTAAGTAAGCATGTTTCTTCTAGAATAAAATGGAAAAATTAATTTTTCCTGAAAAAAATGTTTTAAGCATTTATAATAGAGAAATCAGAATATAAGAATTTTGCCATATCTGGGCGCCTGGGTGGCTCAGTTGGTTAAGCGACTGCCTTCGGCTCAGGTCATGATCCTGGAGTCCCGGGATCGAGTCCCGCATCGGGCTCCCTGCTCGGCAGGGAGTCTGCTTCTCCCTCTGACCTCCTCCCTCTCATGCTGTCTCTCATTCTCTCTCTCAAATAAATAAATAAAATCTTTAAAAAAAAAAAAAAAAAAAAAAAAAGAATTTTGCCATATCATAACTATTATTAATGAGATTAGGGGTTCTTATATTTTAGAAAAAATGATGAACATGTAGGTCAATAATAATAGATTTAAAGTAAATATTCATTTCTGACAGACATCATAAAATCCAAAATCTATTCAAAAGCATTTAGCCAGGCCAAACTCAATAGCAGGGCAAAGAATTTGAGTAATTTTTCTGTAGTCAATAACATTTAGAGATTCTACTTTAGAGATCATTATATAAAATATCCATTATGTATGCTTATTTTGATTAGTATAGTAAATGAAAAATATGAATTATATAAAAGTTATTGATTTTGATTTTATATATGTCACTGATGTCATCGCATTTTCATTAGCCAGTCTAAACTGTGACAACAGATATAATAAAAAGAAAATATTATAATAAATGAGATAGACATTTCTGATAGGTTTGCCAGTGTGATAGAAAAGATCTTATTTAATAAGCCTGTATGTTAATGGCTTGAATTTCTCTGCAAGATACATAAGAATCTCCTTGAATCACACATTTAGACTGGTGGGCTGGAACTGGCTCTTATTGATTCACGAAGGCCATTGTTAAATCTTCTTGAATTTAATAAGGTGGTTGACATCTCATCAGTAGCTTGAAATTGGACACGGTGGCAGTATTTACATTATGGAAATCAGCAAATGCTATAATCCATGTTTGTTTGTTTTCCCAGAGAGCTGATTCTTAAACAGTTTTTATTAGCCACACTGCTTGAAAAGAATCTCTATCGGTGAAATACTGTGTAATTTTCTACAACTATTTCACAATCAATTTCTTAAACTAGTGAAAAGAGCAGAACATTTGGTGTTAAACGATGTATGCTTGAGGCCAAGTTGCCTGGAGTCTTAGGACGTCACTTAACCTGCCCAAATATGCTTTAATGTCATTATTTTTAATGAGATTTTTGATTAGAAGACATGCAAAGTCTTCTCCAGTTCTAAGACTGTCTGAATCAATTACCATATATGTTTATACCTCATTCTCTTCCCAAAAGGTAGAATAATGAATCTAATGGTTAAGAGCTGGAAAAAGCAGAACCGGGATAAGTGAGTGTCAGAATGGACAAGACCAAGGGTAATGCAGCTTCTGAGGAACTGGATAACAATGCCTCGACTAATGAATACAGAACTGAACCGTGGCTCATAGTGATCATGCAGATATAAAGGCTGCCAGATCTTCCTATTTTTAAAGAATCAACAAAAAAAAATGAAATTTTTATTTGAAAGCTGATGGTAATTAAATGTTGGCAACAAATCTCATTTTTAAATATCTGTGTTGTTAAACACAGGTCAGTACACTGGAAATCAAAATTTATTTTGTTAGTCATCAAATTGTTAGTCATCAGTTTGTTACCCGTATTCTATAATCAGGAAGGGGAACAGAAATAACAATAGGGTGTTTCTACAAGAGAAGTGAAAGAAATTAGGGGTTTTAATAAAGACCAACGTTATATTACATATACTGCCAACAAATAAATAATATAAACAACATATTTTAAAAATCTGTTTTGGCCAGAAGTAACATCTAAGTTATACTTTTCTCATTCCAGTCCAACATTAGTAACCGAGGGAGTTAGGGAGCACCAGAGAAAAAGAATCTGTTAAATTAAACACTGAATTAAAAGTCTACTACAAGTCACTTGGTTATGTATCTAGAAGAAGGCAATTTGTTTAATTCAAACTTAAAATAAAGATTTAATATGGAGATTTGAGTCCAAAGACTCAAGTATAAATCATCAACATTGTAGTTACTTAGAATATATTCTCTGGCACTTTTCTCAGGTATATCCTTATGCATATTTGCTTTGCATAGGATAATAAATATGCACAATAGAAAAGATTATCACCAGGTAATCTCAGCAAATTGTGAAACAGCAACATTCTGATCCTAACACTGTTGTCCACACTAAACTTCCCAGAAAATTTATGTAAACTATCTTGACAAAGCTTTCTCTAAAAACAGATTATTATTTATTCCTCTAACCTTTCACCAACTTAAAATGTGCAAGAGTTGATACTTAGTTTTGATACAAATTTCACTTGTTCTCTGGCCAAATACATATTTTAAAGTTCTTTAATGTGTTTCAAATTTTATTAAAAATAAGACAATTCAAATTTAGAAGACATGAGCTTCACAAATAATATGGCACACCATCAATCAATTTTCTAGAAGAGATCTTGATTTTGCTCTGCAGATGTCAGCTGAAAGCCTGAGTGGGTAAATGAACTTAAATATAATGAAACGCTCAGAGCTCAGCTATAGGATTCATGTTATCTCTTTTTGAGTTGAAAAAAAAATGGAATTCTGTTTTAGAATTACTTAAAAACTTGTGTCTGAAGTTGGGATATAAATCCTTAGCGAGATAGGCAGTTTATTTAGGTGTTTCCTCTTCTTGTTTATGAAAAATAATCTTTTTATCTCTGGCCAAGAAACATAAGCCAGAAACAGCTCAAGATCTGTGATAAGTTATATAAATAGGAATGCATTCACTTTCTGAAAATAACTTTGGCAAAGAGTGCAAGGCTATATAAATTAATAGGTATTATTATATTGAAAATAATATATCAAAAAGGAATTATAAAATGGCACAAAAACTGTCATAATAATATGAAGCTACACTCTTCTATGGAGATATTGGTGGAAAGTGAGCTGCTCTTAGAATCAGTGATTCTGGCTCTGCCACTGAGTATCTCATTAGATGGGACTCTGGGCCTTAATATCTGCTTTGTAAAAGGAGAGGTTTAACTAGTTTATATCAAAGGATCACTAAAATCAATACAAATTAATTAGCTATGGATAATACATTTATATACTTTTTTTTCTTCCAAGCTTTTATTTAAATTCCAACTAGTTAACATACACTTTGACATTAGTTTCAGGTGTACAATTTAGTGATTCAACACTTGCATGAAACACCTGGTACTCATTGCAAGCACCCTCCCTTAATCCCCATTGCCTATTTAGCCTACCCCTTCTTCTCCCCCCGTCCCATCCATGGACTAATGAATGTGTGTGTATACACACACACACACACACATACACACAATGGAATACATTTATATATTTTTATGATAATTATATCATTTAAATATTTTCACTACACCTAAAATCTATTTTTAAATATTCCTGATCCTTTACTTTTATGTTATTATGGTTTTATTAGTGAGACACAGAAAAATTGATGCATGAAATGAGAATTTCCAATGATTTTCAAATGGGTTTAGGTTTTTCTAAGCAGTTATGAATTTCCTTACACCTTTTTCCAACATTTTCAAATATTTTCTACTTATTTTAGGGAGGATCGTAGTGCTATTTATAAAGAAATCCAAAGCAGAAGATACAACTGTTTGGTGAACATATATAAAGACATGGCAAATACAGAGTTTCCTTTAGGGTAAAAGGGGATTTTCAAAGAAACTACAAAACATGTTTCAACGTGTTACTGTAATGGAATAAAGCACAAGTTATGAAAATGTTCTGTCATATCATCAAATCAGCTTGGTTAGAAAGTCCCCAATCGAACCTAAGTGTTAAAAGGTCCAGAACATTGAGGAGGGATGTCAAATTCCCCAAGCAGTTCATTTCATCATGAGTCACAATGCTTGGGCAATGCAAAGTTATTTCCTAACACTCTACTACAGAGGAAGCCTCAGGCTTCCATCAGCTCCTGACCAGTCAGGGCACTATCCTACTGAATAGTTTTATCTGTCTTTGGGTCTCTTTGAGGTGGATCAGCCTCATTTGCTCTTGTAACATTCTTGTGCTTGGTTAGTTAAGGATATAAGAAAACCAATCTCCAAAATTTTCCTATTACATAGATCCAAAAAATAAAACAAAATGAAGATAGATTTTCCAGTGTGTCACCTTTTTCTTTCATAATTGCTTCTTCTTATTCTATTCTCCAGTAAATCCCTGCCCTCCACCTAACCTATTTGCCATCACAATATGCCTCCTCATTGTCATATTCAGTGTCTCACACACAGTGAGAAATCCAAGGACTTAGTTCCTGTGCACACCAAGTTAAATGAGAAAAATGGAATAAGGGAAACGTCAAACCCACTGTATATCTTGGTGGAGAAAGAAGAGAGATTCATAAATCTATTTGAACATAATTTTGTTCTGTCACTTTGAATTATTTCTAAACAGGTTACTCATTTCAGTAGCTGTATAACTGTTTCCTTTTATCACCTTCCATCCTTTTCTAGAATAAATTTTAGCATGTAGAAGTACTGTTTGGATCCTGAAGCTTTTTGTAAACCGGGACTCTGATTAACATTTTTTTTTAATCAAGCCATAGGTATAGGAGTCATTATATTTAGGTCTTTCAAAAAAAGGACTGTTTTGCAGTAGATAACTCTGATAAAACTTATAAATAGGCAATACTGTGAATTCTTGGTTTATACTCAGTTGACCTTTAATCCTGCTTGCAAACTCTTTTGCGTATCTCTACTCAGTGACCTCACTCACTTATTCCACCGCAGGTATTCCAAGCATTTGCCAAATTCCTTGGGCTAACAATTCCCAATAACCTTGTCCTTCCTTACATAAACCTCTGGACTTTATAAGTGGGGATTCCATCACTTAAGGAAGCCCCTGCTTTGTTGTCTTCTTCGCAGCCCCAGACCTAGCTCAGCCCCTGGCACAGGACGCACTCTGTAAATGTTGCTGAAGGAGGGAATGTGCAGAAACACATTTATTCAGTTTTGCACAATGTGGAATTATGTGATTTAAAGTATTTTGTTTCAATAAAAACATTTTTAATGAAAAATTCTGCATTTGATTTTTTATTCTGTCTAATAGGAGTGCCATGTGTATTACTACAATATTTGTATAAAACATATTCTGTGTTAATTATTTTCTGTAAAATAATCAGCTTACTAATTTTGAAACTGACAGCAATTTTGTTGTAGGCATCTGGTCTAGAGAAAAAAGAAACAGAGAAAATATTTGCCAGCTGAAGCAACTACAAAATGTGTTTAGCAGCAATGATTCTTCCTAGTAGTGACTTTTATTAATGGGAACCTGCTGATGGATTGACTACAACACATACAGATTCTACAAAGTATCAAGTCCTTTTATTTTTTTTTAAATGATGACTACTAAGAAGCAAAAACAAAGAAAAGAGTTTTAGGAAGAGGCCCACAACCTACCCCAACATTTAATTTTTGTTTTAAAATGATACTGTCTAACATTTATAAGACTTTACAATTTTCTCAAGCACTACTGAAAAATATATATTTTAATGTAAGATCAGCTTGTCACATTGTGAAAATTTTATATGTGGCTATAAAATAATTTCTGCAGAAAGCTTATAGAGTTCTATTGAGAGGAATAAGATCAATGGAATAAAATGCAAAATCATAACATTAGCTGCAGGTAAATAATTTTACTTTAAGTAAGATCCACTGGAGGAAAGGAAAAGAAAAAAAGGAGTTGCTATTAAAACAAATTATCAAAATATTAATAGTGTAATATAGAATCCCTTGCATTTTAGATTATGTAAAGAATATCTAGATATCACATCATCATTTTAGCTATTTAATTTTGTCCAAGTTTTTAACTGGCACAAATATCATTGGATATCTGAAACAAGGAAGCTCTAAATCTGAACTCAGTTATTTGGTACTACAGCTTAATTAATTTTGGCAAATTTCTCTGAAATGTTATAAAGGCCAAGGAAACTCAATCTATATAATTCATTCAATGAAATTGAATATAATCCAAGTATCGAAGAATTTCTAATTCCTTTATTATACAATCACTTTATGACTTTTTTTTTTATGGAAGGACAAATGGATTCCTCCCCTGCTTTTACTATCCCTAGAGTGACATCAAAGGGCAGTATTTCCTTTAAGAGTGTGCTTCAAGTGAGGGTCGAGAGAATGGGACATGCACCATGAACCATACTTTTATTATGACAATAGTTTGGTGTTGACAATGAAAATGTATACTGCCTGAAACAAAACCAATTTATTTTTGGTAAGAAATTAATGATACGATAGCAACTGCCAGCCCATTCTCTCTCTGTAACACATTCCCTTTGACAACCAACATGGTCATTGGATGATGGTTTGGAGGACAAAAGGGGAGGCAGGATAGAATCAAGTGACTATAACTGAGTTCTTCATACAAAGTATTTGACTGATATTCTGTCCAGAAAAACATAATCAGGAAATATAGCTAAGTAATCCCATTGCTGAGGTCATGAGGTCTGGTACAAACTCATGTGAAAACAAAAAAGCAGCAGCCCTTTACCCATTAACAAGGCAGTGACTTGTCATCTGCAATTTTTGGCGCTGACCTTAACTTCAATGCCCAACTTCATGATCCAACTGGATAAAGATGCAGAGTAAGGAGCAATTAGAGGACAGAAATCAGCAGTACTTCTGCACCCACATCTTTTCCACTTCTTACTCCCCAAATTTCCCAAGTCTATTAATCGGGCCTTTATGATTACTTCCTTTCTTCCCAACAAATTATTTGCCATTAGGTAAGAATTAGCTATCGGACTCTGAGAAACAAACTGAGGGTTGCTGGAGTGGTGGGGGTGGGAGGGATGGGGTGGCTGGGTGATAGACATTGGGGAGGGTATGTGCTATGGTGAGTGTTGTGAATTGTGTTAAGACTGTTGAATCACAGACCTGTACCTTTGAAACAAATAATACATTATATGTTAAAAAAAAAAAAAAAGAAGAAGAAGAAGATAGCAGGAAGGGAAAAATGAAGGGGGGGAAATCAGAGGGGGAGACAAACCATAAGAGACTATGGACTCTGAGAAACAAACTGAGGGTTCTAGAGGGGAGGGGAGTGGGAAGATGGGTTAGCCTGGTGATGGGTATTAAAGAGGGCATGTATTGAATGGAACACTGCGTGTTACATGCAAACAATGAATCATGGAACACTACATCAAAAACCAATGATGTAATGTATGGTGATTAACATAACATAATAAAATAAAATTAAAAAAAATGAAACAGAAAAAAAATAAAAACATACAGAAGTGCCTAAAAAAAAAAAAAAAAAAAAAGAATTAGCTATCGGTTATGTATACCTTACTCTTTCTCTAAGGTACTGTTACTTTATCCTCTCTCTTCTGAGTATTTGAAGTTAAGGTGGTTATTTCTTATTGAAACTAAAATCTGTCAAACTATATAGAAGTAAGGTCTTTTAAGGAATGAGAATGCCTTCATGGCACATATAAAAATTCTACCATCTAGGCGGGACCCTAAGTTACTGACATGGAGTAACAATGGTGTATCAGAATGCTAAAGTTTTTGTTTTGCTGTTGTTCTTTTTTTTGACTTTTGTTTTTTTAATAAGTTTTTAATGTTAATTTCAGTATAGTTAATATACAGTACTATATTAGTTTCAGATGTACAATATACAGAAGGCTAAATTTCTTAAGATATGATAGAAATTACATTTTCTTAAGAACTGAGAAAATACTTCAGGATTTTACTTTCATTTAGGTCCTTGGAGTGACAGCACCAGCATCCCCCCATTTGGAGGAAATGACTATGACAATGAACACTGAAAAGAAGTGTAAGGATTTACAACTTATATAATGTGATTTGATTGGTTCTCAAAATAAAATATTGAATACTACTTCCCACATATGTCAACAAATATATTGTGTTTAAATATAGTCTTCAGAAAACCATATGGAACCACAAGCCCTATCCTGAAGGGAGAGCACATTCATTTATTAATGCATAAAAGGAACATCATTCAGCATATTAGTGGGGGACAGAGAATAGCCCTTGGCTTTTTGGGTGCACATTGGTGAGGGCAACCTGTCAGAATTATCAAACTGACGTGTGTAGTACTGTGGTCTCCCTTCCTACCACTGAATATTGGTTTTTACTAGGGTCCTATAATTTTGCTTTCTATCACCTCTCTGAATGTTTTCCTTGCCTTATTTCATCTATGGATTGTGAAAATGTAAATGTCTTACTTATGAGAAGTCAGTCCCAGGGGTATGGCTCCAACTGGAACCTGTAGAAAATAGAGTTTCTAGCTTGCTCCAACATGCTTTCCAATTCTTGGTTTTTATATAACCCATAACTAAAAGGAATTGTTAAAAGGACTTTAAAAATATTTTATAGTCAAAGCCCTTATTCTGGTACAATATGCTTACTCACTTACCCAGATTTTTAAATGATTTGGGGGTAAGGCCACTGAGAAGAGAGAAAAAGGAGAGATGACCTTCTCCTTGATCTCTTGCCAAAAGGGAGCACGGTATGCTGTCACACGGGCCTTTGAAATATGCAACAGACACTGTCAATAACTCGTTTCCTACATGAAAATTCTAGTCCCCAAGTCCCAAGTCTTTTGCCTTATTCCCTTCTCATATATTACTGGTATCTTGGTACCAGCTGGCATTTCAAATATCTAAGCCATAGATATTTCCATATAAGCCATATGGAAATTGTAGCCTGAGACTGTGATCATCTAATCAACCATATTAGGAGCTAGAGTTAGTTGATTGGCTATGATCAATCAGATGGAAACACCCAATCTAAACTACTCCCTTCAAGCTAAACCATATCTAAGTTATTCTATGGAAATAAGGAACTACAATTTTTTTTAAAGCTTTACGGAGTAGTTGATTCAATAATGTTCCTTGGCAAACTCAGTATCTAGTCATGCTCATTGTTTAAAATTTCATTATTATATATTTGCTTTCTTTTTAAATTCACAATTATTTTAGTGTATATAAAAAATCCATAATGTAATAAATTCCCAGTCACCTGAACTTAAATTAGAATAGCTTTATACAGATTAATTCAACACATAGTTTGCATATTGATCAGTGTTCCTCTTTTTCCTCCTGAAAGGTCAGAGAAACAAGGGAATTTCTAAGGTTATTTATATACTTTCTACCACTCATTACAGGATTGGGTCTTGAAAGTAGAAAGGCAATAAACAGCCAAAGCATGTAATGAATATAACCTATGAAATAAATCTTTGAATTTTTCCTGTAGCTTTTAAATATAGCAGTATAAACATTTGTTCTGAATACTAAATTTCAGTCTTGGAATTTAAAAAAATGATGAAAATCAATTTATTTCTCTGGCTAAAGTGTTTAAAATAGCCATTTTTCTTCTAGGAAACACTGTAATAAATCAATATTTTTAAAAATCATATACATATATTTATACAGTTTTGGAAGATAATGCTCAAGATAATAATCAAGAAATAACTCTAAGTTACCAAGTTACTAAATTACGGAACTAAGGCAACTTTCTCAGGTGGCCAGGATGAATTTACAGATATCCATTCTGGATGTGCCCAAGTGTCTCACTTCATTATTATGGTTCATTTACTTTTTAATCAGAACTTAGTCTTACATTTTCATTCTAACAATACCTTAGGCAGGTACAATTTAGTTAGCAATTGTTTACAATTATGTGGGTACGGGGCACAAGTTGGTTTTTGATATATACCAGCTGATTAATTAATAAATTTCTGGGAAGACAAGCTATCTCTATTGAGATTCAAGCCTTCCTTATTGGCATGGTTCTCCTCTTTTTCCACATTAGCTAAATGGTAAATATGATTTCCAGTGGTACCCAGACTGATTAAAAAAAAAAAAAAAAAATGTTTCCTCCATCCAGCTTGCTGCCCTGCGTCTTTGATTGCTCTAAAAAAGAACTAACCCTGAATCAGACTTCGAAGTCTTTCGTCAGTACAACTTTGCCCTTTTTCATGACTTGATTCTCTACACTTTTGCACCTGTGTCCCAGCCCCCACCATAATGAATACAGGCCTTCCATCCTTTTTCTTAGTTATATAAAGAGATGGAAAAATCAGTCTTTGCCCTTATGAGATTTACAACATAGAGAACAAAATGAAAAGTAATAATATTTTCTGATTACTGTTCTATTAGAGACATAAATCCTTTATAAGTAGAATAGAGAAAAGACACCCATGTCAATCTCTGAGAAAGGGACAAGAGTGAGGAATTGTGTCCAACTGGAACTTACCTTTAAACTGAGACTTGAAGAAATAATAGAAATGGTCCAGAAGGAGAAAAGAACAAAATGCACACCAAGGAAAAAAAAATTAGGATATGTCACTGTCACTGATGGCCATGAAGGCTTCCCCACTGCTCAAAAGCTATTCTAGATACTTTGCAGAACTTTTTAGTCTCAATAAGAAAGAACCAAGAATTGGGAAGTACATTGGCCAAGAGTAGTCTATCAGCTGCGCTTTCAATAACTTCCTTTTTGAGCCATATACCTGTGAATGATTTCATAGATATAAGCCATTTATATGTTCACATTCCACAATGAAATATAAATGACAGGAGCTGCTAGGAAATAATCCTGTGACACAAAGGTAACTGGATTATGATTTCAGGAACACTCCAGCATCCCCAGCAAGGGAAGAAATACTCCATCGTGGAAATATCATGAGGTTTAAAATACCTATTATGCAGTAGTCTAGCTAACCAAAAATATTAAAGAAAGAGGCATGTTTTTTAAAAGAAATATTACAGCTGTGTTGCTCATTGGTCAAAATAGAAACAATTTAGAAATGTTTTTGGGATAAGACTAAATTTAAAATAAGTAAGCCATTTTCAGAAAGCATTTGGAGTGAATGTCACGATCTTCAAAGTTGTTTTTTTTTAAATTACTTTTCCTTGTGTGACTTTGACTTGGTCCAATATTCCAAAACAATCCATTTGAGTAACAGTGATGAACTCATATTTCCTACCAGTGGTCTATTTCAGTCTCTACTTTTACTGGAGACTCTACTGGGAGGCTGGTCTGATTCAAATTCTGCAAGCTCATCCCATTCACAAGAATTTAGCCTGCAGAGGATTACCCTAATTTTATATAGCCTTTTATCTTTACACTCTTTAAAAATGAAAGATTTTCACGTCTGACAGATGAGTGCAGTAACTAACATCCGAGAAATGGTATTTTTGTGTTAGTCTTAAAAGTGGAAAAAAAAAGTTGATGCTCAAAGATGTGTGAAGATACAATCTATTTGTTAAGAACTATATTAAAAATCAAACATTGTTATATATACAATGGAATATTATGCAGACATGAAAAGGATGAGATTGTGCCATTTGCAACAACGTGGATGGACCTAGAGAGTATTATGCTAAGTGAAATAAGTCTGACTGAGAAAGACAAATGTCATATGATTTCACTCACATGCAACATCTAAGAAAAACAAATGAATGAATAAACAAAAAGTAGAATCAGACCCATAAATAGAAAGAACAAACTAAAGGCTGCCAGAGAGGAAGGGAGTGGGTGGATGGACAAAATGGGTGAAGGGGAGTGGGAGATGCAGGCATCCCATTGTGAAATTAGTAAGTCATGGGAACAAAAGGCACAGCATAGGGAATATAGTCAATGATACTGTTATAGTGTTGTATGGTGACGGGTGGGAGCTCCATTTGTGGTGAGCATCACATAATGTATAGAGAAGTAGAATTGCTACGTTGTACATGGAAACTAATGTAACTGTGCATCAACTATATTCAAATAAAAAAATTAAGGCAAAAAAATCATACATTTAACAAAGCAACTAATAAACTAATGTGCGCTTTTTTCCTTTTAATATAAAGATATACTTTGGGGTGCTTGGCCTGCTCAGTTGGTTAGCATCTGACTCTTGATTTCAGCTCAGGTCAAGATCTCAGGGTCCTGAGATCCAGTCCCCAGGTTGGGATCCACACTGTGAACACAGAGCCTGCCTGTCTCCCTCTGTCCCCCTCTGCCTCTCCCCCTCTAGCCCTCCCTGCACTAGCACTCTCTGTCTCTAAATAAATAAATAAAAATAAATAAATAAAAAGAAAGATATACTTGGATAATGAAAAATTTAGAACAATGACAACCACACCATTAAGAGGTGAACTAGAGATGTCACTTGATTTGATTTCTGCAAGGCTTGTTACTCCTTCCTACATTTAAATCCACAAGTTAGAAATTATGACTTTGATTATTAAATTGTGAGTGAAGTACTCACAGCCTGCTAGTTTAGGGGCTGCATGCCAAAAGAAAACCTCATTGATCCAGCAAAACTCTGGGAAACTTAAGAGGGTATATTAAGTGATATTCCATTGTTAAATGTAATTTTATTTAATGACAAAAATGAAGAAATAAGTATACTGTTCATGAAATATGCAAATTAATAGAATATCATCTTACATTTTGCATAAGGGGAAATAATTCAAAAGTTTTTTTAGTCACTTACAGTAATAGTGGAAAAGAATACCTATCCTCCCAACACAAGATGAAATTACTAAGAACAAATTCAAGGTAGCACAACAAATACCAACAAAATAAATATAAAGTGGGAAACTCTTGCTATATATTAAGCATGGCAAAACCAAACTAATCTTTGAAAATCCCAAGTGATGGCAAGTTGAACATGAATCAACATGAATTGTCTTTATAAGCAAAGCCAGTGTATTACTGGTACTGTGCTTGACAGGCAAAACGTCTAGCAAAGCAACTTGCATGGAATACTATTAGTATATCATATGCTATATACTTATTTATAATAGTGTATTATACTGTACATTACATACTTTGTAAGTGTATATAAAATATTAATACTATATTTAATGTTGTATTATGTTCTGTGTATATATAGCTTATATGTATTACTTTTATTTTTCCTGTATACAACATATAAACACCATTCCAGAAATAATTTTACATAATTTGCATTTATAGAAAGAACTATGCTTTTTTTAAAAGTTTAATAATTTTAAAAATTTAAAGAAAGAATAAACTCAATAGGCTAAATGGCTCCCTAACAAACATATGTACCTTTATCTTTTGTATCTATCTATCTATCTATCTATCTATCTATCTATCTATCTATCGTGTGTATATGTGTGTGTCTGTTTGTGTGTGTGTGTGTATCTTTTACCAGCAAAAGGAAACATTTAGCTTAATTATGGTCTTGAAAAACATAAAGAATACTTAAATTCCAAAAGAAATGTCTTTGAAGCAGGAATATTTTATTAAGCTACCTCAATTATCATGATGATCAAAAGTTAAATGAAGCTTTTTATTTAGGTTAAGAGAAGGCACTTCTGAGAATGTCTGTAAAAATTAAGTACAAATATGCATCATGGTGCTTTGAATATTTACTTGAGTAAGACAATTAAAGCACAAAACCAGTGAAACTCAGCACTGAAAAGAATCTAAATGATTATTATGTTAATACCCACTTTTTAAAGGATACTAATTTGAGTCTGAAGGATGTAAATAGTCTATCGATGGACAGAATTGAAGTTTTATTTTGAGCCTCCTTGTATATCAAACTCCTAAATAATTCTTAAAAATTCTCTAAGCCAGTGTTCTCAGTTTGGATCAATGTAGAAACAAGTTTTAAAAAGATTAAGAACATTTTCTCAGAACCTGCAAAATACATCTGTGGACTCCAATTTGAGAAACACTGCTACAGATCATGGGGTATACCAACCATTTCAAATGAAATGTCTTAATTCCAAGCAAATTTAAAGCAGTCATGTAGTCATTTTGTCTCACACTTGTACATTTCTTTTGTAGTTGTTAAATTATCCTTTAAATAAGAAACATTTGGGGGTGCCTGGGTGACTCAGTCATTAAGCGTCTGCCTTCTGCTCAGGTCATGATCCCAGGGTCCTGGGATCGAGCCCCGCATCGGGCTCCCTGCTCAGCGGGAGACCTGCTTCTCCCTCTCCCACTCCCCCTGCTTGTGTTCCCTCTCTCACTGTGTCTCTCTGTCAAATAAATAAATAAAATCTTTAAAAAAAAAATCATTTTGGTGAAGATGTTTACAGAACTGTTGGACAACTGTAGAATTACCAACACATAGAACATTATGTACTTTTATTAATCTCAATAATAACCAGTGAATCCTTAATCTATATGTTAATCTCAATTAATACAAAGTGTTTATCAATTTAATGAGAGTATAGTTCCTATTGTATGAATATTGATATTAAAACAAATAATTAGGGGTGATGACAAAATAGGATAGATACATTATTTTTATTATAGTAGAATTAAAATAATAAAACTAATGGATCATATAAATTTATAAAATAATTAAGACTTGAATATTTAATTTTTGGCTTAAATATTTTAATGCTTCATAATAATCATTAGGGGGCAAAGGATTCAAATATAAATGTTTGAATATATTTTCCAGAATGATTGCAAACAAATCTAAAGTTTAAATCAATTATGCTCTTGGGGTGCCTGGGTGGCTCAGTCGGTTAAGCGTCTGCCTTCGGCTCAGGTCATTATCCCAGCGTCCTGGGATCAAGCCCTGCAGCAGGCTCCGTGCTCAGGGGGAAGCCTGCTTCTCCTTCTCTCTCTGCCTGCCTGTATGCCTACTTGTGATCTCTCCCTCTCTCTCTGTCAAATAAATAAATAAAATCTTAAAAAAATTAAATCAATTATGTTCTTAAACATAAATATCTTAATAGAGGTAAGAGAATTAAGATATAAGATAATAGAGATGAGAACTAAAAGAGCAAACTTCCTAAAGTACCAATATCCACAAAAAAAAAAAAAAAAAAGAGGCAGAAGACTACATATGATTCTAATGAAGAATTAGCAATTTATATGTAACATGTTTATGCATATAAAACATCATTTTAAAATACACATATGTATCTATCTAATCTCTTTCCTTGGAGAATTCTTAAGAAATTATCTATTGCACTTGGTAGTGGAACTAAGGATCTACTTTTTGCATGCTGATTTTTTTTCACTATGTTAAAAAAATAAGAAACTAAAGTATAACCATCCCAGTCAATAAAACACTTGGCTATTATGAATCAAATCATAGTAATTATAAAAATAGGATTTTTTTTGGCTAAGACTAAATATTTTATAAAAATATATTTTGAGGGACGCCTGGGTGGCTCAGTCGGTTAAGCGTCTGCCTTCAGCTCAGGTCATGATCCCAGGGTCCTAGGATGGAGCCCAGGGTTGGGCTCCTTGCTCTGCGGGGTCCTGCTTCTCCCTCTCCCTCTGCCCCTGCTTGTGTTCCCTCTCTGTCTCTCTCTCTGTCAAATAAATGTATAAAATCTTAAAAAAAATAAGACAAACCTTTTAAAAAATATATATATATTATATATATATACATATATATATAATATATATATGTATGTATATATATATTTTTAAGGGGTGCCTGGGTGGCTCAGTTGGTTAAGCATCCAACTCTTGGTTCTGGCTCAGGTCATGATCTCAGGGTTGTGAGATTGAGCCCCATATCAGGCTCTATGCTCAGCGTAGAGTCTGCTTGAGATTCTCTCTCTCCCTCTGCCTCTGCTCCCCCCCACCCATGTTCATTCACCTTCTCTATCTAAAATAAATAAATGAATAAAATCTTAAAAAATATTTTGATATGTCTTATAATTTAAAATTGTATCTTAAACTATGCCATTAGGTTAAATGTTTGTTTCAGGATATTGTAGGTTGTCCGTTGATAATTTTATTATAAATGTAAAAGAACTGATTTTTTTATATCTTGCAGTCACATTTTTAAAGTTTCAATAAGTCATTTTAAAGTTTCAAACTCCCCTCTTCATTCTTAAAGTCCTATGAAAATTGCTCCATTTTTCACAAGGAAAATTGCAAAATAATAATTAAAATATGTAATCATGTGTAGCTTGTGAAGAAATACCAATGAAAAGTTTGAATGGTCATTCATCCCAAACCATATTAAATAAAATAGGAGGAAAAAATATAGCTAGATTCTAATTTTAAAACAATCTTACAAAATAATGACAGAGTAATCTAATAGGGACAAATAAAGATACATTTACAAATTTAAGAGACTATATGAATGTATTAAAGTGGTCTGGGGTTGCAAACTTTTCATTGGTATTTCTTCACAAGCTACACATGATTATATATTTTAATTAAAATATTAAAATATAAAATATGTTTCAGAGAGATGTAAAACAGATACTTAAAGAACAGATCTTCGGGGAGTTTGTTCTTGCTTTCATATCATGTGAATCTTTGTCTCATCAGCATTCATACTTCCTTATTTTCTTTCAGAGTTTCAGTAGCTTTGTAGAGTACAAACATGTTGAAATGCTACACTGCATGCATTAATGTGTTTGTTTCATTAATTCCATAAATGAAATTACTTTTCATATATACCACGTGTACAAATTTACAATGTATTTGAAAGGTGAAAGGCAACTCTAGAGCTACTTTTTATATCCTGGGTCACAGTTTTTAGAATTCAATCACTTGTCACTTGAGGGGGAGAATGTAGATGTATAAGAAGTAAAGTAGCAAGGTAAGTTCCTCCTGGAGAACTCAAAATAAGTCTTGTTAAAAACACCTAGAGCACAGTAATCAAAAGAAAGTATACCATTAACTTCATCAGTGATCAGAGGTTTGTTTCGCCTTGTTACTCTTTGGAATAAAATGCTTAGGAATTAGTGAAGTAGTTTATAATGGTATGAAGGAAAGTGGATAAGATGAAACATAAATGGAGAGTATTGATGAACTAGTTATTAAAATGCTCTGTACTTTCTATATTTAGGAAAGTCTATAAAAAGTGTATATGAATTCACAGTTGTTGATCAGGTACAACTCTATCTGGATTCTAATTAATTGAACATGCTCCATTCCAACCATACCACTTATTTTGTGTTTTGATATTGATAATGAATGAAGAAATATAAAATACAATTTAGGGAACAAAAGTACTAATTCCAACGCTTATATGGAAAGGCAAAAGACCAGAATATTCAACACAATATTGATGGAGTAGAAAAAAGTCAGAGGACTGAAACTACCTGACTTCAAGACTTACTGTGAAGCTAGCATAATCAAGATAGCATGATGTTGGTGAAGAACAGACAAATAGATCAACAGAACCGGTAAAGAGCCCATAAATAGATACACATAAATATAGTCAACTAATGTTTGATAAAGGAGCAAATGTAATACAATGGAGCAAAGATAGTCTTTTTCTTTCTTTCCTTTTTTTTTTTTTTTTTAAGATTCTCCTGGTGCCACCGTGGGCTGGAGGTTGCTGGGAGAACCCAGACTGCGCATGTGCTGAAACCTTTCTCCTGTCCTCTGATGTGTGCCTTGCAGGTGCCCCAGAGATAGTCTTTTCAACAGATGGTGCTAGAACAACTAGACAACCACATATAAAGAAAAGAAACTAGACAGAGATCTTATATCTGTCACAGAAATTAACTCAAAATAGATGATAGATCTAAATGTGAAATGCAAATCTATACAACTCTTTGAAGATAGGGCACCTGGGTGGTTCAGTCGGTTAAGCGTCTGCCTTTGGCTCAGGTCATGATCCCAGGGTCCTGGGACCAAGTCCCAGCTCAGCGGGGAACCTGCTTCTCCCTCTCCTCCCTGCTCGAGCTCTCTGTCACTATCTCTGTCTCTCTCAAATAAATAAATAAAATCTTCAAAAAAAAAAAAAAAAAAAGATAACATAGAAGAACATCTAGATAACTTTGGGTTTGGCAATGACTTTTCAGATATATCACCAAAGGCACGACCCATGAAAGAAATAATTGATGAGCTGGACTTCATTAAAAATAAAAGCTTAAGCTCTGCAAAAGACACTGTCGAGAAAATGAGAAGACAAGCCACAGACTGGGAGAAAATATTTGCAAAAGACATATCTGATAAAGGAGTGTTATCCAAAATACACAAAAACCTCCTAAAGCTCAACAGCAAAGAAAACCAACATCCTTACTAAAAAAATGGGCCAAACACCTCAACACACACCTCACTGAAGAAGAGATAAAGATGGCAAATATGCATATTAAAAGATGCTCTACATCATATTTCATCAGAGGAGTGCAAACTAAAACAGCAATGAAATAACACTACATAGAAGGGCCAAAATCCAGAACACTGAAAGCACCAACTGGTGAAGATGTGGAGCAACAGGAATTCTCATTCCTTACTGCTGAGAATATAAAATGGTACAACCATTTTGGAAAGCAGTTTGGCAAGTTCTTACAAAATTAAACATAGTCCTATCATAGGATCCAGCAATTGTACTCCTTGGTATTTACCCAGATGAGCTGAAAACTATGTCCACCCCCAAACCTGCACACAGATGTGTATAACAGCTTTATTCATAATTGCCAAAATTTGGAAGCAACAAGTGAATGAATAAATAAACTGGTACATCCAGACAATGGAATATTATTCTGTACTAAAAAGAATGAGTATCAAGCCATGAAAAGACATGGAGGAACTTTAAGTGCTTAATGCTAAGTGCAAGAAGACAATCTAAAAAGGCTTCATACTGTATGATTCCTACTACATGATATTTGAGAAAAGGCAAAACAATAGAGACATTAAAAAAACAAACAAACTGAACATAATAAAAAAAAGAAGATAGTCAGTGGACATTATCTATAATAACAGAAAACTACATAAAATCTAAATATATGAGACGAGCAAATGTATCTCTTATTATGACATATCAGCTCAGTGGAAAATTGCTCAGCAATAAATTTTTATTATGAAGACAAAAACAAGCAAACAAACAAACAGTTCTTGCCATGAGTTAGTGGGGAGGTATGGATGAATAGGCTGAACACAGAGGACTTCTAGGAAAGCAAAACTACTCTGTACGATTCTATAACAGTGGATACATGTTATTATACATCTGTCAAACCCACAGAATATACAAACTAAGAGTGAACTGTTGTATAAATTATGGACTTTGGGTAATAATGTTGTGTCAGTGTAGGTTCATCAGTTGTAACCAATGTACAGCTCTGGTACAAGATTTTGATAATGGGGCTCTGCGTTTGTGGGGGCAGAGAGTATATGGGAAGTCTCTGTCCCTCCCTCTCAATGTTGCTGTGAACCTAGAACTGCTCTAAAAATAGTCTATTAAAAATAGTAATAAATCAGAGTAATCTTAAATTTTATTAGTTTCCTATAATCAGGAGTAATTACTATAAAATATTTGTTTTTGAATCTAATAAGCTATCACTGAAGTGTGTAAGTATATGCGCACATGTGTCAAAGCGTGTCTGTGTATAAGATAAGACAGTAAGATAGAGTGTTATCTTTAAAATTCACCCTCAAATGATATTCAACATTAACATGTCAAAAAATACGATGTGTTCCTAGCACAATGCTTTATAAAGTTACTCTGTTAAAAACAGATTTTTTTCTTCAGAGTCAGATTGTAATTACCAGGAATCTTCGTAATTAAAAAAAAAAATTACTTATCCTCCAAATGAATATATTTTATCTTACTTTCTTGAAGCTTCATGTCAAGCATCAAAAGAATGAATGTTGAATAACCATGATCTAATTATAAGAATGAGATTTAATTGTGTACAGAATAACACAATCCAAGAAACTGTCTTGAGTCTTAACCAAGGAAATGATAAATCCCGGAAGGAAAGTATCATATTAACAAAACACAATGAAAACACCTTAGCCCAGACCCAATTATGGTTTTTGAAGCAGACTATTATTAACTCTGCATTTGGAAACCTTTTATCTTTTAGAACTTCCAGCCATTCTACTTAATTGGTCCCTTGCACTTGCCCTTCCTTCCCATGGCCACTGATTCTGCCCTACATCTTTATCATCTTATGAGTAAATTAATCAAAAAGTCAAATTAGTCTTCACACCTTTAGCACCTCTTCTTGCCCATGCAAAGTCGGCTGTTAGAAGATTTACTCTCCTAAATTCACACATATAATTTTGCTTTATGCAAAATAAAATTGATTCTCTTCCTAACCAGATCATAAGTTATTTTTCTAACTTTGTATTCCAATGCTCCACAATGGACTCCATTATTTCACAAGTTTACCATGTACTTATTTCCTTCTCAGTTCACTCTAATAATGCAATAATATTTCCTTCTGTTTCATTTTCTCTATCGCCATCTCTCTCTGTCCCTGTCTCTGTCTCCTTTTCTTTTTATTCCTGGTGAATAGCTACTCTGTTCTTCAAGTCTAGTTGACTTGACTAGACTTTTAAGTCTTCTTTGCTAATATGAGGAACAAATTCTACACTCCTGACAACATACCACCTTACCATGCGTTTATGTCCTAGCTAGTTATATATGGGTCTGTTTCTACCGTAAAACCTATGCATTCCTTTAAAGCAGTGGTCAGCCTTCTTCATTTTTCTGCCTCCAATATCTGACAGTAGATATTCAATAAAATACATCATTGCTTATATTTGTATTACGTATTTTACAGATTTATACATATGCATGACTGAATTTGGCCTTTTGGTCACTTGCCGCTTTTAAATAAAAGTCTATTTCTTAGGTTTTACATCTTAGCTTGTATTAATAAAAGGGAAATGTTGACTTAATTCATAAAAATGACATCTGTGACTTGTGGTGGGGGGAGCATTAAGGCATGTCATCTCAGCCAGCTTTCTCTATTTCTGGTAGGCCTCTTAACTACAGATGGGACTTAATTGCTCCTTAAATACATCTAACATTTATGCTTCCACAATATTGCCCAGTAGCCATATAGCACTTCTGTTGGTAGTTTTCTTACCTCAAATTCATTAACTTTACAGTGAATCCTTATTACTTTTTAACACAGCAAAACATAAAAACAGACATAAATAAGTGCCAAGTTCAAATATTTGCTTTTTCAAGAAAGAGAGTGAGCTAAAATAATATGGTACATAAACAAAATTCAAGTTGATAGAGTAGACATTATAAAAAAAGTGGAAACATATATCCATCGGGAGATTTTACTGAGGCTCCCTCCTGTCTAGGGAAAATGTTTAGTTATGTGTTCCATTGTGCCAAGGACAGACTGGTCCTTTCCAGACACTTACCCTCTGACAGCATGAATAAGTCTCAATGATGGATAGGCAGTTCGCACTTTCAGTTTATTCTTAAGGATTAATGCATTAACCCACTCCACGTGCTTCTCTCCTCCTTTGACCATGAAAGCAGGGATCCAAAGGACACTGTCATTCAGCATGGAAAGTCTATGCACAAATTTTTCTCTGTCACTCTCATTCCGAAAGCCTCCAAATGCTCTTTGTACAACTGATGGATTCATGGTAATAAAATCTGATTTAGTTCCCACATCTGCAGCAAACTCCACCACAGGGGCTAGATTACACCTGAAGAGGAAAAAAATTAATGGACAAATGAAAAATAAATATGAAACATTCACTCCTAAAATGGTGTGCATAAAAAGAAGAGTGGGGAACAAGCATTTTCTTTTCACCAGGTTGGAAAAAAAAAAAAAAAAAAAAGAATCTGCCAGGTAAAATTATATTTCAGTAAGGTACCCCATATTCAGGAATATTGTCTTCAATAATGTGATCTCCTAGTATAGGGCTTAAATTGTCATTTATATTAATTCAACCTGTTGTCTAAGAATACTCTTTGCTGTTTATCTTCATAAAACCACATGATATGAATTCCTAATAAGTGAATTTATGATGGTAAATTCACAAAAGTTCAGTTGCCATGCAGTCGGCAATCTAAACCACATGCTATTCTATAAGTAAAACATATTAGACTTGATGTTCCAATCTGCACTACTTGTCAAGCTTAAGGCATTTTAACAACTTTATAAACATAATCAAGTGAAGGTAGCTTTTCTGTATCCTGAGGTCAAATGAAAATACAATTCCTTATAGTATTTTCCACAAACGTGTTTGTAATTGCCCTCTACCACCCTAAATGGGAAAGAAAAGTTAGAAAAGTGGAATTATCACATTTAATATGCCTTTTTGGGATATTAAATAATTCAGAGAAGCCCTTACTACCAAATATCTTTCTGTTCTTTTTGAGCACGTCCTCAAAATGTCTATTTTCCCCTGCTAACATGCCACATACGTTTTGTGTTTCAGAGAGAAGGGACAGAATCTGATGTCCTGTTCTTCCCACTGAAGTTCCAGGGCCTCACAAAGTGCTTGCACCTGATTTTATTCTTGTACCTGATTTCAGTCTTATGCTGAAAGGGAGCTTTGAAAAGCACCATGAATTTTGTCTTCAACCAATTCGTGATGCTTCTTTGATTCTATCACACAGATCTTTGGATATTCAACTTAAAAGATAGCTTAAAAATATTTTTAATTTGCTAAAAAAAGGCAAGTTTTAATTAGTTAATAAGTGAAAAGTCAGATTTGAAACAAACAAGAGTTTGCTAATTTAGAAAAAATCATTTAAATCTATTCAATCTACCGCTTCATGAAAACACACACACATACACACACACGATTTCTTTTACTTTTCTTTCCTTATATCAGCCTTTAAAGAGAAGGGGAAATAAACTGATTTCTTCTTTCTGTATTTTTGCAGGTATGACTGCGTTATGAAAGTTTCTCACAATATTCTTCCTTGTGCTCTTTGCCACTTTAATTAAATTCTCAAACAAGTTAGATTTAATTAAAGAGTGAAGTGTGTGCTCTGCTATTAAAAATACTGGCTTGTATATCTTTCCTTATCTCTCTTAATTAATACATCTTATTACTTTCTAGATCTCTGACAACATTTAGCTACCGCAACAAACATCTCACACAATTAAGCAAAGTCTATGTTATTTAGGACAAGCTCCTCAGAGAAAACAAAACAAAACAAAATAACACACCATATTATTTAGAAAGAAACAATTTTTTCAAGTTATATATATTTAATTATGCCCACTATATCATATGATACAATATTTGGTCTAGCCATGATCTGTGTACTATATGAGATTAGATATTATTCATTCCCATCACAGTAAGAATATTATGAATGGGACTGCCTTGGAAAATAGCTACATGTGAACAGAAGCCAAAATGAACATCTTACTGTGGAATTCATGGAAGATTGAGGACATGGTAATTTTTCAAGTCCAAAACTGTGCTCCGTGCCAGCTTTAAAAATAATCTAAAATTCTAACCAAGTTAATTATAAGATGAATTTGGATACTGTGGGGAAAATGCATTCAGAACATCATTATTACAGACACTTCTCCTTCCTCAGGTAAAAATAGACAACACTTGCTAACGTTACAGTTAACATGATATATCTTTCCACTAAAACAATTCCTCAGCAATTCTTTTCAGAGGATTTCTACGATAGAAAAAAATAAGATCTATACTTCATTTTCTTTATAATTGTAAAAATAATCAGAGCCAACCTAGTTAAACAGAACAAAAATAACATTCTACAGCATTATCTTTTCAGGGGAAAAAAGTCACTTGATTACATTATGCTTTTCATTATTTTTTCTTATCACTTATTTAAAAACGCCTCTACTCCCATGTTGGTTAACACTTTTTAGGATTTTAGGATTGACTTTTAGATTGACTCAGCATATTCCTTAAGCATGACTGTCTGGCCATGTGTCTTTTAAGAACTAACAAGAGATCAGTGAAATTGGGTGTTGAAAGACAGGTACTTTCCACTAGGAAGCAAAAGTAAACTAAGAGAATAAGAATATTTCTGAAGAATAGTATTGATCTAGGAGACAAATGAATGTATATGATGCAAAGAATGATAAATGATTGCAGAGCACTGTGAGATCAAAGAGTAATTGATTCATGTGAGCTTTATTGTAGAGTTTTTATGACCTAAGCATAGCCCAACCCAGCTTTGTGAGGATGGAAATAGAGGTACTGAAAATAGCATGACAGAGGGACACATCATAAAATATAATGTATGCTAGCTCTCGGAGTCCAGTATATTCATTTTCCTTGGAATGATTATGTCTAATTTTTCACTGGAAGGAAAGATTAACATTGTTGTGTCCATATGTGGTCAGTGAATTAACTACTCTGTAGTTGAGTCAGATATTTAGTCATATAATTAGCTGAATGCCACATAATCAGGGCAAGTATTAAGAAACCCAAAATAACCAACCAGCTGTGTCACACTCCAGCAATTCAGTAGACTTGTTGTGAACTTCATAGCGTTACTAGTAGCAATACTGCTGATTGAGCAAGATTATGAATAGATTTGCAATCAAACATTCTTCATCTTTCTTCATCTTTCTTTTTAAAAATCTTCTTTAGCCAAATTAAATTTTTGTACTGTCCAACTATTTTTGACATATCAAAAACATGAAAACATATATTCAGAAGTAGGTATGTAGGCCAAACCCCTGTTTACTCTAAGCTGTCCAATTTTAAATTTATTTGTGTTTATTTTCCATCATTCAAAACCTGCAGGAAGGTACTCCAGACCTCTGAAATTTCTTCCGTGATCACACACCAGATAGGATCACCTCTCAACATTCCTTTTATGCAGAATTGAAGGTACTTTCATTTCTTTCAAGGCTATATAAAATGTTTTAAATTAATTTTAATTTAATTCATTTAATTTTTTAAGGAAAGAACTGCTTATTTCATGTATAAAACCTGAGGATCACAGAATTCCCTAGGAAGATGTCTCTCTTAGGTGTGTCAATATTCTCTGCATTTCCCTTAAGTATTAGCTCAATAGTCTAAGCAACTAGGAGGTCCGCCTTTCAACAGCTCAGCAGATACGCCTTGAGAGTTCACTGTGCAAATACTATATACTATACTCAGAACTTTTTCCAACTATTTTACTATTTGTGCTGTTTTACAATGATATAATTTGGCCAAAAAATAATCTTGACCATTATTGTCAGTAATATCATTAAGATAATGCTCTTTCATTTAGCCATGCATTTATTCATCCCGTGATGTGTGTTACACACTTACGCTAGCTACAGAACTAGTCATGTGAGATACTAAGGTAAGACAGTGCACTGTGATACAGGAGGTTGTTAATTACTTCTTTACACATATCACATAGACTAAATGAGAAGAAAAAACTAATGAATGGATTACAGACCAAACTCGGTTCTTTTTCACCATTTAATGTTTAAACAAGTTCCAAACACCTGAATAATACCCTTTTTCTCTTTTGGCTAATCCCATTGTATGTGTATTTCTCTGTATTAACATTGAAATCTCTCAACCCCAGCCATCATTACCAAGAGAACCACATTTGTCAACAGACCCTGAAATAGGAGATAGCCTCTTCTCTTTTCTCCCACAAGGGGAAGCTTATGGTTCCTATCTGCTCCCCTCCTGCTTTTGAGCTTGGAGAGTCAAGAGAACAAAATCTCTAATACCTGCTTTTTTCTTTTTTTTTTTTTTTTTTCAGGTTTTGTGGTTAACCTCTCCAAATGGCTAGGGGAAGCTAAAACATGCACCCTATTAGTCTTTCTGACTTTCTCGAGTGAGGGTAGTAGGCCCTAAATAGACCTGAAACCAATATTTTTTGCAATACTTTGAGGTAAGTAGTTGTATCATCTCCACTTCGGAGATGAGAAACAAAGGTCAAAGTGGTTAAGAAACATGTCGAAGGACATAGTGCATTTAAAAGAAAAGCACAGCTGTTTTAGAATGACTTTAGGACAGGAATTTTAATTGACACTATTTACACATGTGATTTCTTTCAGAACCAGAGAAAATATCAATATGTTCATCCTTCAACCCAACCTTCCTATAGGAGAAAGAGTGCAGATTCCCAGGACTTAGGCATATTACACAAGTCCACTCGGCCATGATGTTCCCCAAATCCTGAGCAATTATTAAACCATGGGTTTTAAGTATCTAAACCATAAAAATAATACATCTCAGAGCTCTTGAAAGAGAGGATTTTCAAAATGCAGATAAAAGGATTAAATATCGATGTGACTTTTTGAAATATGAAGCATAGGATTAACAGTTAATTTATATGTGGCATACCATTATGTAGTAAACAAAGTGTAAGAAATAGAGATGAAATACCATGTTGAAGATCTGCATTGCAATGTGGTGGATGGCCACAGAAATACACAAACAAATATACACATATCACATTTTATGCTTGCTGATCAGATAACAAATAATGAAATCTTCAACTTGACAGAAATAAAAACAAATGACACTTATGTCATGAAAATGACTAAGTGACAAAACAGACAAGGAAATTTTTTCACAGACCCAGATTTGTTTACATTACTGGTAAAGGTGGGAAGAACTGTGCCATATTATTTCTAGGGAAATCACAGAATAAAAAAAAAAAATTCAAACTCATTCTAAAAGAAAAAGATGAATACTGAGAATTATATTAGGCTATGTCATTCCCACACTTCTCCCAAAACCAAAATAGAGTTATTGGGCAAAGTTGCTACAACTGCACAGATATTATTTAATAACTTAAGTTTTTTTGGGGTGAAGGGTGGGGAAGACATGCTAATGAATGGATATGTTGTGCTTAAATCAAATAAAATATGACATATGCATCTACTATGTATCCAATTTTAGTTTAAACTTTAAGAATAAAAGGTATTCAGTTTAGTTTCTGCCCTCAGCCATCGTTTAAACGGTAGCAATGTGGGCACTGGTGCTCACATCCCAATCTGTGTGACCTCAGGCAAGTTACTTAAACGCTCTGAGATCCAACTTTTTCCATAAATGAGGCTATTAACACTGATTGAAATGCTATTGAGAAAATTAAATGAAACACAATATCTGGATTTCCTCTCAGAATTCCTTGCTTAGAGTTGGTAATAAATATTAGCTAATGGTAATCATTTTTTATATGCTCTTTCCTTTTGCAACCTCTTGTGAGAGACAAAAGGAATGCATGCAGATAAATTAAAGAGTATGTTGGATAGAAAGAACTTATTGAGGAAGAGTGCGGGGTGGGGAGAAGATTTATTTATAGCACACTTAACAAACCATTTTGCCTGGAATTTAGCCATCCCCACCGCCCCCCCCAAAAAAACTAATTGGGATTTGAATGGTTGATTCAATGACTAAGAACATCTTGAATATTAGACAAAACAAGTTTAACTTCATAGGTAGTATGAAAAATATAGAAGCTCATAGACATGGTCATTTGTATTTAAGAAAGAGACTATGACACATGTATTCAGGAAAAACTAGAATAAAGTTCTACAATTAGAACTTTGACACAATTCTTATAAAAGGTAGTGAAGATCTTTTATTATGACAGTAAGAAGAATAATAGCTAAGTTTTATTGAGTACTCATTATGTGCCAGAAATTGTTCTATTTGCTTTGCATGTAATATCATATGCAGTTCTCAAAATAATCCCATGAGACGGGCACTATCATTATGTTTCTCCATTGATGAAGAAACTGAGCCGTGGTAAGCTGTATACATTTACAAAGCTTGTAAGATGTAAAGGCAGGTTTTAAGCTCTCGTGCATGATGTTATGCATCAATTAATTCTGTGAATGAAAATGAAGAACTAGACAAACAAATTTTGTTAGATATCTTGGCCACAAGTTCAGTTGCATTTAAATGTGATACAGCTAAGTCTAGAATCTCATTGACTTCATTAATTCATATGTCTGGTCCGAAGGTCTGCTTGGCTAAAGGAAGTGAGGAAGTTACATCCTTCCTCACTCTCTTGTAAACACTCTTCACCAAAGGTGGGGGTTGGATGGGAGAAGATGACTGTCCCAGCACGCGGAGGTTACTCCTTGGCAGCAAGGATATATAAATACCTGTGCTCCTCTGAAAAACCACCAAAGCAAGTACATATGAAAAGGAATGTGAAGGGGGGGGGGGGAGAAAAGGTTAATTCTGAGATTTCCTACCAACAGAGTATGGAAGAAAGGTGAGGTAATCCAAAGTAGGTGAACACAGACTAAGGAAGGAAAGGGAGAGAGGAAGGAAGAAATGAAGGAAAGAGAAAAGGAAGGAAGAAAAAAGGCAGCAGACAGACGGTACCATTTAAAAACATAGACTAAAATTCAAAATGAGACCCCATAGTAAAATTCGTGGTAAAATAAGAAAATTGTCCTAGGTGAGAATGAGAAGTAAAGTCTACATATTGAGTTTAATTTTGAAATAAATACACTGACCTGTTTAGGTGTTCATTTTCTTTTTCTTCTGGAACTTTATTTCTCATAAAAAGTGTTCTCATTATGAAAAACTACATATGAACAAGTGGTATTGCTGAAACGACAAATCTCCTCGATCTTTCTTAAAATAATGAGAGGATACTGAAATGATCTCAAAGTATTATAGAGAGTACTGGAAGGCTATCAGTAACTTTAACAAATTTGAATGCAATATTATCTCGGGCACCTGGGTCATTCAGAAATCATGACCTGCCTTCAGCTCAGGTCATCAGTTTATGATCTCAGAGTCCTGGGATGAGCCCCTTCTTGGGAATCCCTGCTAAGTAGGGAGTCTGATGCTCTCTCTCTCTCTCAAATAAATAAACAAAATCTCAAAAATAATACAAATATCTCCTCTTACATAAAGCACTGGTTTAAAAATAAGGCCTAAAAATGCAGACTTATTCCAAGACTTCAGCTCTGGACAATATTTTGACTCAAGAGGCCTCTACCTAGACTGTCACAATTAACTCTAGCATATGAATAGACAAGAGTCTAGGAAATCAGGAAGGGTGGTGAGAGTCAGAGCTTTTCACTCTGATATTTTTAATCAATCTCAAACTTGACATTTATCATTCTTCTTCTCGGAGCCTACTTAGTTTTGAGTAGTATGAATACTTAAAATCATCACCTATTTTTCAAGAAAGGATAAAAAAATAGAAGGAGGGATAAAAGGAAGAAAAGGAGAAGTAAAAGGGAAAAGTTAGACATTGGAAGGGCAATGACTCAAAAATGTATTTTTCTCAATTAAGAATAAACTCTCACAGCCTCTGGTTGTCAATGCATGGTTGTGTGCACTAAACAATACAGAAGGAGAGAGTTCTGATGGCTGTTCTCTGTCTAGGGCTTGACAATATATTTATAAAAGTTCATAAACTTCCTGAGCATTGTTAAAAACTTGTCATTATACTGCACGGATTTTAAAGGAATTTAAATATGATTTACTAATGTAAGCCTTTATCACAATTAAGAATTTGCATGTGATTGTTTTCTTTTTCACAAAAGTAAATATAGAATATAGAGTAGCATGACTAATATTTACTTAAATTACTGTAAATGTTGTTCCTTGAAATTGCATATAGAATGAATACTAAGCATCCTGTCTAAATGTTTCCTTTGTAATTAAAAAGTAATCATTTTTATTTCTCTGAAGAGGGTGTAAAGAGAAAAGGATGCCAGTTGTTGAGAAATTCCCTGTTCATTGTCTTGGGTTAAAAAAAAAAAAATCATGACTGGGATATTTAAGACAAGGGGGTGGGAAACCAAGCAAGAATCCTTAGAGCATATTCTCAGGTACTCTTGTCATAATCAGGGGAACTGGACCACTCTCCATTGATCAGTGGCTGCTGAGTAGTCACTACTGTTTTGAGGGAAGAACTGATTCAGCATGAAATTTATGTTCTTAAAAATTATGTTGTGCATTAAAAAGAAGGAAACAGGATTCATGAAATATTATGGCTGATATTTTAATCACTCATGCCAGAAAAACAAGGCAGAAAAACTATAACTTTTTCTCTTTGCAATTCATAGTGTTAATAAACAATATACATTGTGGTCGTTACAGTGGCTTGGGAAACACATCTGAGTTTTTGAATTTTTAGTGATTACACTATCAAACTTGTCACAGCAACATAGCTTTGACATTTAATTTTCTCATTTAAGAAAATAAAAAATAAAAAGAGTTTCATTTGTCATTATAAATTATGAATATATTTTTTCTTTTCAGTTTTTTGAAAGTATAACCGAAGGTTGAAAAATGATTTCTAACTTAGTATATATGATTTATTCAACACTTGGCCCTGGAAAGACAGTTGGTATAATGCTCAGAGTACTTAGGCATTCTGGTACCAATCTCAGAAATGCTGTCAAATTATGGGTGAATAAAAATGAATGTTTTATTTTCCAATATAACAGTAGGCCAAGGCAACTTCACATTCATTAAATCATATTTATTCTAAGTGGAACTTTCTCATACTCTATTTTAGTAGAAAGTCACATTTTTCACTTGGCTGAAAGGCCTTGATCTCCATAATTCTTTTATCCTCCGTATCTGATTCAGAAAGTTCCTCTCAGAAAATCTCTCTTGAATATATTCTCTCTTTTCTATTCGTACTGCTATTTTCTCAACTTAGCTTAGGTACCACCATGTTTCTTTGAACTACTGTTGCAACAATTTGTTAATGAATTGTTTTTCAAACTATTAGCTAGACCCACTGGTGGATCATGAATTATATTTGGGGTCACAGATAAGCAATTTTTAAAGAATGTGAAAGAACAGAATGGATTATAATTGAAAACAACAGTGTTTCTGGCACATAATTTTATGAAAATTTGTTGAAGTTTTGTGTGTGTGTGTGTGTGTGTGTGTGTGTGTGTGTGTGGTGTATGTAGTAATAGTAATGGAAGCAGTAGTAGGAGTATATCATGACATAAGTTGTAATTCTGACGATGCATCTTTATTAAACAGAATTGAAAAACATTGCTCTAACGAGTTCTTTAACACAAAGACTCCAAATTTATTATTCTGCTTCAAGGATGTTATCATCTTGTAAAAATGCACATTTGATCACATTGCTATCCTAACCAAAAAATCTTTAGTGATATCAGTCTAGGATTTTCATAACTTGTCTCTACCCTTACTTTTCAGAATTTTTTTTCTACAAGCCCACTGCCTATCTTAGATCTGAGTGGCTTCAGTCCACTCCATGTAGTCTATGTCTTTTCTATGTCCCTTTATTTATGATGAGGTCTCTGCCTGAAATGACCTCCCTCTCCAAGACACTTTAGCCTCTAACCCAGAAGTCATATTTGTTCTTAAAACTCAAAGGTTAATATCCATTGCAATGTTTGACATGATTTCTTTGGCAGAACTAATTGCTTCTACTGCACTGTTCTAAAATATTTACTAATATCTTCATTCTACCACATATGAAAAGCTATCATATTTAGTTGCTTGTATAGGATTGATATCTTTAATGAAATAGTAGAGCCACCATAATAATAATAATGAGAGTTACTCTGTGTATTTTGTGTATGTGAATTGAGAACCTGTGTACAGGTATTTGATCTCTCAGTCTTCTAAGAACACTGCTGATGCTCTAAACGAGGTCCTGAACACACACAGTGCTGAGTCAGAGGTTAACGCAACTCTGGAAAATGGGCAATTTTGCTTGCATATTTCCCCATTTATTGGGGACAGGCTCTTCTGGCCTTGTGATGATACATACCAAAGAATCCAGACTGGGCCCTCAGGCTGTCAGTTTGTGAGTTCTGCACCAAATCTTCTGATACCTGTACAATTATTTCAATTTTTATTTTTAACATGTTAGTTGTGTTAAACATGTTAAAAATGTCTCAGTAGAAATATGATATAGTGTGTGTTTTGAGAGTTGAGCTAAGGAAAACAAAAGGTGCAGTACTAATAAATATGTGTTAAGCTGAAAACTGTGTTTTATTTATTTATTTATTTTAAAGATTTTATTTATTCATTTGAGACACAGAGATACGGAGAGAGAGAGAGCATGAGCAGGGGGAGAGGCAGAGGGAGAGGGAGAAGCAGGCTCCGCACTGAGCCAGGAGCCCCATGTGGGGCTTGATCCCAGGACCCTGGGATCATGACCTGAGCAGAAGGCAGAGGCTTAACCATCTGAGCCAACCAGCCACCCCTGAAAACTGGGTTTTAACTGTAGCCGTTAAAATGTTTAACAGTCAGAAGCTGTGCTAATTAAAATAGACCAATATTGAAAAAAAAATCATCATTTTAAGTTGGAATTATTTAACCTAAAACAAGAAATGAGATCTGTTCCACTGATGTACCTATTTTAGGTGACTGGTGTTTCCTGTAAGCAGAGCCATTGTCATTCAAAACAAGTTAGGAAGACTGGAGAAGTTCTAAAGACATAATATTTTTTCATTCTGATTTTTTAAAACAGCTCTAAGTCAAAATTTACTCATAAGAAGAGTTAGTACATAGGGATAAGTGGAAACAAGAAACTACAGTGTTTAGCATTCTTCCAATTGTTAGGATCCCTCCCCCTTTATTTTATTAAAGTATAACAAGTTTCAGTTTGTGGTTTGTAAAAATGAAACTCCCAGTTCTCCCTTAACCAAATAGTGTTCTGCTTTTTAACAAACACCACGTAAAATATTGAGGCAAGCTTAAAAGTCTATTATGCATTAAATTTGTCCAAGACATAGAAATATCCTCATCAGGTAACTAAAGAATAGATCAGAAATATCGTAAATATAAAAGGTACCAAATTAAGCACTCCAAATATTAATAGTTTTCTTAAGTTACATATAGAAGGTCATGCCTGGGGAATTTGAAAAATTGAAGTAAAGGGCAAAGCATGCACGTATACATGTTAAAAAACTAAGGATTATTATTAATGACCTTGATCATTGAAACTAAAAGCACATCCACACAATACTTTGATAGGAGGATGTGCACAAAGAATAAGGACAAGAATATCCATAAACATAACCACATTCTTGGAAAGGGAATTATTGTTACTGTTCCAAATAGAACTGTCTTAAAACTTAGTTTCATTCATTTTTATAATTAATTCCTTCTGTCTCACTGGCAGCAACGCTTTGTTCTTAGCTCTTGGATTACAGTAACCGTACCATTCTCTTACTCCTCTCTGTGTCTATCTCCCCCATCAGACAGCAATCTCCAAACAGAATAGACCATGTAACTTGTCTTTATTTCCCTAATATCTACTGCAGTCCCTCAGGATTTCGCATCTAGTGGCTGCTTGATAATTGTTTGTTGAATGAACAAATACTTGCTGAAATTATGTGACAACAAATTAATGGAACTACTGTTTTTACTTTTAAACTTCAAACAACTGCTTTTATTTTTTAAATAATCATATTTAAGAGCCATACATTTACACCAAAGATGACACAAGTACTCAAAAAATAATTATGGGACTCTAATTTTGAACTTCTTTCCTGACCAAGTTATGAGTCGCGGTAAAAAAAAATCATTCTCAGTTCTTTATAAGATCACCATACTTTTGACTCAAGACCATGTTGTTCAGTCTGATCATCTATATAATTCATTAAATATAATAAGAACTATCAGTTACTACCTTTTGTCACATACTATTTCTATCTAAGTTATTCACATTTTAAAGAACATTCATATAATTGAGTTATCTGCAATTATGTTTTACAAATGAGGGGGAAAAACCTTCAACTTACACATCTTCAAGTTGGGATTTAAACCCAACCTTGAATCTCAAACACTGCAAATTAAACAGACAGTAGCCACACTTGTGGTGAGCATAGCATAATGTATAAACCTGTTGAATCACTATGTTGAACACCTGAAATAATTTAACATACGTGTCAACTATACTTAAATAAATAAATAATATAATAGGTAGGTCCAAAATAAAACTGAAGTAAATAAAACGGAACAACATGAATCCAAAATTTATTGCATAATACCAAAGTTTCACATGATTTTGATTATCCAAAACACATATTCTCTCTCTTTCTCAAACACACACACACATATACACACACACTATGCTTGTCACTAATGAGAAAACACTCAAAACTACATGAAACCAGAGAGGGAGACAAACCATAAGAGACTCTTAATCTCAGGAAACAAACTGAAGGTTGGTGGAGTGGTGGTGGGGGTGGGAGGGATGGGGTGGCTGGGTGACAGACATTGGGGAGGGTATGTGCTATGGTGAGCACTGTGAATTGTGTAAGACTGATGAATCACAGACCTGTACCCCTGAAACAAATAATAGATTATATGTTTAAAAAAAAGAGAGAGAGAAGATAGTAGGAAGGGAAAAATGAAGGGGGGGAAACCGGAGGGGGAGATGAACCATGAGAGACTATGGACTCTGAGAAACAAACTGAGGGTTCTAGAGGGGCGGGGGTGGGGGGATGGGTTAGCCTGGTGATGGGTATTAAAGAGGGTAGGTATTGAATGGAGCACTGGGTGTTATACGCAAACAATGAATCATGGAACCCTACATCAAAAACTAATGATGCAATGTATGGTGATTAACATAACATAATAAAATTAAAAAAAAGAAACTACAGATTATAAAACTCTATAAGTTGAAGTTTTATGTATTGTTTAAAAAAACAAATACATATATATGTGTATATATATATATTTCATGCTCAAAATCACTCAGGTAGTATTACAGCTGGAACATGAGTCCAACTCTTCAAATTCCCAGTATATCACATTTCCCATCTATACTCCAGATTTTTAACATATTTTTTTTTATTTTTTTAAAGTAAAAATTGGTTTTGTTCCCAATTTAAAAACAGCATTTGTGTTCGCTGCATGGGGAAATGCATACACGTGCGCGCGCGCGCGCACACACACACACACACACACACACACACACTATCACTACCAAAAACAGAAGTTAAGCTAATTCAAACATAAAACACTTTTAAGTCTCTGTCTAAAAGATAATCACTGTTAACATTTTGTACCATACTGACTGCAAACATTCTAAAAAAAAATTTCCAGTAACGGCATAAGTCAATATACCGAAAAGATTGCATTCTGTGGTTCCAAGAATTTCGGTGGATGCCAGTTAAGTAGATATGGGAAGTGGAAGGTCTTATCTCTTAGAAAAATGTCAGGGTCCTTTCCCCAAAACTATACTAAATGATGTTGATGTAAAACAACTTCTCTCCCTTCTGATAATACTCGTATTTACTGGTTCTTCTTTATTCTCTATGTACCATGACTTCCCAAGGCCCTGACCTCATCACATTTACAAAAATCCATATGAATCATTAAAACTTCATTTTGTTTTTCCTTTGCTAAGAAGTGATACTTTTCTCCTGATTTTGAGGCTTAACATTTGCTCACATCAGGAGGAGAGGCAACACTCCTGGACCAAAGGAAACAAAAGCCAGATTACAGGATGCGATATTAAGGGGAAAATGTTATTTCTACAAATTGACTGATGAGAAGGAAATTTATTAAAAACATGGCAACCAGAAGGAAAAAAATTGAAACAACAGTGCAAGTTGACAGGATCTATTCCAAAGGTGTCTTTTGAATCATAAGAAAATAGAGTCATAGAGTTTCAGAGCCAGAAAGAAATTTATGAGACCATCTAGTTCAACAGCCTCATTTGGCATATTGGGAATGTGAAACCCAAAGTGATTTACATTACTTGTTCAAAGTTACACAGCTATATTTAGTGCCAATGTCAGCAGGAGGATCCAGGTTTCTGAACTCTCAAATGAGTATTATTTCAATTATACTTCATGGGAGAAAACGTAACTGCTTAGCAACAATGACCATTTAACTGCAAATATTTACATCTTCTGTGTACCTAGGTCACAGATATAATTTTCACACCATGAATATACTACAAAGACATTAATCCTAAAACATCGGAGGGAAGAAAGATTACATTTATTGAATAAATAATTTGTACTTGGGTTTATACTAGTCAATTTCATACATCTCATTTTATTTCTATACCCACAAAAAATAGAAGGTAAGGAGTATTTTCTTCATATTAAATGTGAAGAAACCATGGCTTGGAGAAGTAAATAAATCACTTAAGATTGAATATATATATTAAATGGAAAAGCTGGAACTTGAAATCAGATATACTTGACTTAAAGATTTATCTCGCTTCATTGAGGTGTTAATTCCCTTGAAACAAAAGGTCTCAGTCTCCTCCTCACTTATCTGACCTTAGAATATTTTGGCATACTTTTGGCACACAATAAGTAGATTTTTTTTTAAAGATGTTATTTATTTATTTGGGAGAGAGAGAGAGACAGAGTGGGGGGGGCAAAGGAGAGGGAGAGATATCTCAAACAGACTCTATGCTGAGTGACAGAAGGCTCAATACCAGGACCCCAAGATCATGACTTGAGCCAAAATTAAGAGTCAGACGCTTAAGTGATCGAGCCACTTGGGTCCCCCAATAAGTAGATACTAAAAGAAAAGAATTTCCCATAATACGGTCCGTAAATCACAACTGGAGAAATTGCTCAACACTATAAAGTCAGTGTTTATTTTATTTTATATTTCTTGATTTTTTTAATTGTTTTTCCGATTTTATTAAGATATAGTTGACACATAATATTGTGTAGGTTGAAGGTATACAACATGATGATTTGATATACATGTATATATTGTGAAATAATTGCCAGAACAGGGATTATTAATATATCCTCACCTCACATAGCTACTACTATGTGTGTGTGGTTTTATGCGTTGTTTGATTTGTTTTTTTAGCCTACTTTGAAGAATGGCTGGTGCCTTGTGGAAATATCAGACATTATAATGGCATCCCTATTCTATTTTACATGCTAAGTCATCAAAATTTGAAATGTACCCTAATAAAGACAATCTCTCACTGGTCTTCATATTTCAGAGTAAACATACAACTAAAAACCTCTTAATCTAGTACAGCATAAACTATTATTTCTAATTGAAAAATATAAGTGTTTCCAATCTTTATTTAAAAATAAAATATTAAACTTTGAGAAGGAGAGGAAAAAGCTCTATTGTTGCTTCCTTCCCTAACCTACTGTGTATACTCAGGAAAGTCACTCCAACTCTCTATTCTATGAAAAAATAGAGGTTGTTAAACTAAGCCTAACTAACTCAGAGGAACCAATGGGAACCAGTTAGGTTTCTTCAAGATTCATTTTCTGCCAAAATGACATCCAAAAACTGTCACATTTAAAATGGAGCACATTCGTGTTTATTATCATTTGCCTTTTCCATCTATTATACAATTGATATCATTCCTTTATTTTCTTCATTTGCCTTCTACTCTATCCTTACACTGTCACCATCTTACTTTGCCCCTCATCATCTCCACCTTTAGACTGCTTTCAGTAGTACCATTTTTATCCCTCTCTAACTTACCTATCACCAGAAATCTTCCTGAAATTTACATTTGGTCATGTCATTCCTCTACAGAGTGGCTTTACACACTGCCTGCAAAATGAAGCCCAATCTCCTTAGCCAGACACCACGGACCCTGTGTTACCTGTCTCTCAGCCTCCTTCTCCAGCTTCACCTGCTTTCATTGACCCATGCAACCTTCTATTCCAGCATGCTGAAACTGCCTGCAGGCCTGGAAAAGCCACCGTCTTCCATGCTTAGGGCCCTTTGTGCATAATGGATCCAGTTTGGACTTGGTCTCACTCTCTTTTCCCTCCATTCTATATTTACCTTCTCAGTCAACTCAAGTGCTTCTTCTCCCAGGAAGTCATCCTTGACTCTCCAGCTTATGTCTCCTCTCTGTCTCATTACCAGTGCTTACTTCTCTGTATAACTCTAATAAAGCAATTTGCACGTTATTAGTCATTACTTTATCTCCTTCACTAGACCACAGTCATTTCAAACTTAGAGACTTGCTTTTCATTTTTGTATCTCTAATTCCTGATAAATAGGTGGATAAAAGACTGATCCACTGAATAAATTATAAGAAAGATCAAAGCTATGCTATTTATCACTTGAAACAATAGGTACTGAAAAGTTTGTATTTAATTTTGGAGTAGATATTTTGGGCCTATGTCTATTTACAGATGAGTTTGTTTAAAAAATAACAAATACTGTAAACCCAAAACTGAAGCTTTATTTAGAAAAAATCTGTGGAAGGACTGATCAACTGACCATTTGCTAATGCTCAACTGATGTCAGGAAATGATAATCTCCACAACATTTTATGTTATTATGAATCATAGCATCTAAGCTTAGTTTATCATCTTACTCTGTCCTATGAGATGGATTTCATCACATTTTGCCTCCTCTAGTATCTTCCTTATTGAGTGCTCTTCCTCTTCTTTATCTTTGATTTATTTATTATCATGGTCCTTTTATCTGTTAATGTGCTTATGCTTCTATGCCTCTAAGTATATTCCCCTTCTGTTTATAACAACAATAAAACACCAACAAGAACAAACAAACCAACAAACTCTAAGGGCCTTTCTTGGACTATAGGATGCTATGTAAATTCTTAACAGGGTATAATGATTCTTCATCATGTAATTCCAACATACCTTGACATTTCTCCTTCCACATTGTTTCTCATTATGAACCTAATAGTAGAATGGTCCCAAACTCTATCTATTCCAAGACCATGGAAATTATTTGTCTTTATGCTTACTGGTCTCTTTGCCTTAGATTCCTCTTTTCCACTTGTTGAATGACAAATCATCCAGATGTACCATGATTTACTTACGTTTTTTTTGTCATGCTTACAAAATGCCTTGATACGTAAGCAATTGTTCGTTTTTGGATAGATTTCTATAACTGGAAATAGTGACTAAAGGAATACACTATTTATAAGGTTTGGTAGACATTATCAATCTGATTTTGGGAATAGTTGTATCAATTTACATAATTAAAAGCATTTCACAGGAGTGCCAATATCGACACAACTTTGTACTTAATATTAAGAGTTTTAAAAATCCTTGCTAGATTGATAGATGAGAAATTGTATCTGTTCAAAATAATGTGTTTTAGAGAATGGGGTAAGCATTTTAAGACAACATTTTAAAATTTAAAATAGTTAATCACTGTCATTTCCATTTAAAAAAATTATCTCTTCTAGATAAAATCTTTTTATACAAGGAATTATATGGTTGGGGAGAAAAAAGTTAGAGCCTCACTTCAGATCACAATCCATAATGAAGTCCATATTTGGTTTTAAATTAAATTTTAAAAATCATAAAAAATTATAAATATAATAAAATGGAATTTTGATTTTTACTTAGAACATAAATTTTATGATTAAAATCAATAGAAATCACAGAGGTAATTAGTTTTGTATAAGCTATAAAATTTCATAAATCCAAAATATGAATAAAATAGTAAGTAAAAATATGGTAGAAATTAAATGGAGCAAATATCGCATATGTAGTGGAACTATCCCTAAAATATTAAGTGGTTATTTTAATCAAAATGAATTTTTAAAAAGCTTTCTAATGCCTTGGACCTGGCTCACTACCAGAAACTTAACTGTTTGTAGTTAACATACTTGAGTTAAGGACAAACATATTTTCTGCCAGAGTGGAGAGGAAAGAATTAAGGCCATTTTCAGGAACACACAGAAAAGCAGAATTTTTTTTTTCTTTCCCAGAAAAGAGTTTATTTTGCTATGAGGAATTAGCATTCATAGAAGGTCAAGAGGATGATTTAAAGTTTGCCATAAATTACCCACTAGTAGAGAATCAAGAACTGATTGAGTTATAAAAATGCATTGTATCGGGGCGCCTGGGTGGCTCAGTCGTTAAGCGTCTGCCTTCAGCTCAGGTCATGATCCCGGGGTCCTGGGATCGAGCCCCGCATCGGGCTCCCTGCTCCACGGGAAGCCTGCTTCTCCCTCTCCCACTCCCCCTGCTTATGTTCCCTCTCTCGCTATGTCTCTCTCTGTCAAATAAATAAAATCTTTAAAAAAAAAAAAATTGCATTGTATCAGTCAAGGAAAGTCAATTCCTCCATCTTTTTCTTTTTTGAAACATACCAACCCTTTTCTTAGGAAGGTAGATCATTATAAAGTAAAACATTTTTATCTTATTGCTTTAGTTTCCTGAAGAAATATATATCTTCACTACAATTATTCCTAATATTATACAGTCAGATTTGACAGACACTCATATCTGAGAAGAGTTCCTGTTTCTTTGCATTCCATATTTTCTTTATGTAATTCAGTGTCAACTGTGTACATATTTGATAAATTTAGAGAAAGTATATCTTCTTGTTTATATCAGACAATGAGAATTTGCATTTCTAGTCAATGGCCATGGCTATTAGGAAATGCAGTGACAAATTTAATTTTCAACTACAACACTTAAACAAGATGCGCTTTAGTATCATTCATATTAAGCTTTACAGTTTATCCATCTCTCTACTATATTTCCCAACTGATACTTAGAATACCATTTTGAAATAATAGGCCTATATTATTATTATCACTGGACAGTGGAAATAATGATGTTTAGATATTTATCCAATATGATGCTTCTATTAATTACCAGGAACCCAGGTTTTTGACTCCCAATATCTAGGGCATTTCACTATACTACTCTTCATATTCTGTATTTTCTTTTTAAGTGTAAGGGTTTAAATGATCTTTACTTATATATGACTCCTCTTACATATTAATTTTGAAATTCAGTGTACAATAACATATGAACACAAACCACATTTTTCTTGAGTCCTACATTCTTTCATTCCATAAATAAATAGCATATACCTCAACATATCAATTTTGGCACTAAATCCTGAAGATACAGGCTAAATAAATTAAACATATTGGGACTTCCAGCTTGCCTAGAGCTTAGTGTCCACATATACTGAGATGTCCAATACATCTCCAACCTTAATACACATAAAAATCACCGGAGCACTGTGATCAAATGCCCATTCTGACTCAGCAGGTTTGGTACAAGTTCTGAGATTCTGTAGTTCTAACAGACTTCCAGGTGATGCCAACATTGGCAGATCAGAACTATAATTTGAGTAGCCAGATTTACTTATATAAATATATATACAAATATAGGTAGGTAGATAAGTTTAACTGATCCCTCATTGTTAGTTTTATATTTTTAGGAAAAAAAAATATGAACCAATAGGAAATTAGGAGTGAGTTGGTCAAGCATGGCAAGAACTAAGTATGATGATTAACAAAGGAGAAACCAAGCAAATAGAAGACAGTGATCTAAGCTGGAGGGAAGACGGGGACAGTATAAAACAGAGAAAAAGGAGGTATCAAGAAAAGAATAAATGAACAAAATTAAATTTGAAATTCCAACTAGCCCGAACAGAAAAAGTGTTTTATAGCTCTTAGTTAACCATTTCTGAATCACTTAAGTCATACTCATGATTCTTAGCATCTCTGTTTAAGCACAGTGAGGAGCTGCATATCATGGTCAAAAAAATAACAGTTGCCGGTTGCAACTGTTAATTAACTCCTCCCTCAGAGGCTTCCACCTACCGCCAAAGGTAGTACAGAGTGGGACCATATTTACTTCTATCAGACTGGACATATTCTCTCTTCTATGAAAAACCAGTAGGGATGGGTTGCCTGATATTTCCCTCAATCACTAGACAACCCAGAAACAGGAAAGAATGCACATTTTCCCACACCAAGGCGAGAAAATTACAGAAGATGGAATGAGGGTTTGTTCTCCACCATCTCTCATTATCAATATTAAGAAATAGCTGCATTTTTTTTGTCATTAGAAAATCACTATTGCTAAGCTCAAAATTCTTGAGTATAGACAGCACAAATATTAGAACGTACTGTTTTATAAATTCACATGGGAGTAAATTATCTGAAAAAATTGAAAAAATAACTTCAGAAAAATTTAAAAGCACTTTAAATATCGTTTTCCAGGGGTGCCTGGGTGGCTCAGTCGTTAAGCGTCTGCCTTCGGCTCAGGTCATGGTCCCAGAGTTCTGGGATCAAGTCCCGCATCGGGCTCCCTGCTCTGCCTGAAGCCTGCTTCTCCCCCTCCTACTCCCCGTTTGTGTTCCTTCTCTCGCAGTCTCTGTCAAATAAATAAATAAAATCTTAAAAAAATAATAATAAATATTGTTTTCCAAAATCCAAAACAATTTTTACCGCTTAATGTAAGATATACACTGTTCTAATGATTTTACTACACAAATTTAAAAAAAAAGATTTAAAAGATACTTTTAAACAAGTAGTTTTCTAAACCTATTTTCCTTTGTCTATGATTATATATAAATGATATATATATATATATGATATATACTGTCTTCTAAACTCTAAATTCTTGGAATTTTACAGCATACTTTTAGATACGTACATGTGGAATAAACAGAGCAGAGATTTTGTAATTATTCCTGACCCCACACAGACAGGCCTCCTGCAAGAAAGGATGTAAAGATCATCATTCTGTAATTGTGCTCCATTCATGACTTGCCCATGGTTGGCACTCATAAATGTTTGTAATGTAGTAAGTTACTAGTACTTTTGAGAAAAAATTTAATGTTTACCTTTTAACACATTTTCATTTTAAATGACAATAAGAATAATACAAAACAAAGGTGTTTCAATGGGTAGAATTGTAGTTAATGTGGCACTTGGATGGGAGAAGAATTTGAGAAAATCATTTGTGGAAGCCTCTAAATTTCCTGTTTCTATAAATACTGGTACAAAGGAATGTTTCACAATTTTAAAATCACATATATTTTTCCTTCTTTGATCTATGTACATCATTAAAATGATGTTAGAAGTGTAACAGTAGCCAACTGAATATTTGGAATGTGTTTTTATTAATTAATAAAATAAAGTTATTATTAGGCCTAAAATTGTACTTCCCTTTTCTTCAAAATGCCATAGATATAGATTTTATTTGAAGAGAAGACGAGCTTATCCCAGACAGGAAAAAAGAATATTGGAGATAAAATTATACATCGCACAGAACATTCTTTCTGTATAGATCCTGGCCTGTGCCAACTCTATGGATGCAGAGGCACATAAAAGGAAGTCATAGTTTCCTCTGGTTCCAACATAGCAGATTCAGAGAATTCAAAATGCCTATATCCGGAGAAATAGGTCTAATGAATAATATTAAAATAATATTTCCTTTCCTGCCATTTTTGACAATGTGGATTGAGCTTGAGGGTATTATGCTGAGTGAAGTCAGAGAAACACAAATACTGTATGGTATCACTTACATGTGGAATCAACAGATCAACAACAGATGTGGAATCTGTTATTTAAGTACATTTTCCTGTTATTTAAGAATATATTTTACCAATAAATTCAGTATTTAGTCAGTCATTAGTGAATCAAAACTAGGCTTTAACTTCTTTTTCTTTTTTTTTTTTTTTACTTTAAACATCATATTGACCAGGGCTTTTAATTTGTGTACTATCCCACTGAAGCCAGCATTTAATTTAATCGATTAATTGATGATACAAACTGCCACCTAAAGGAGTATCTCTTTTAGGAGAGGAAATGCATGACAATGTGTGTGTGTGTGTTTGTATTTATGAATAGCTACCATTATATGTGTAAACATACAAATAGGCACTTTTCACAGGCTAATTTTAAAATACTTACGTGGGGCATTAAAAATAGCATTCTCCAAAATCATACTTCACAGCACAATAATGCCACATATATATGCCATGCCCTCCTCCCCCAATAGAATAACTGCTTGGAACAATAGATACCTGTTGGCATATAATAATGCACCGGTACATAATGAAGCAAAAAAGATAACATTTTATTCCTATAAAGTCCTTTTGAAAAAACTAAAGATGAAGTTTAAAATTTAATTAATGTCAAATGAAGATTTTGTCTAAAAATAATGCTTTGGTTTATTAAGTTAGAGGTCAAGTTGAATGTAATACCTAGATGAACCTGATCCTTGAGGGGTCACAAAACTAATTAGTGCCTTCTGCAAGCAGACCAGGCATAATTTAGCTCTCTCTTAACAAACTTACTAACAGGAGAAGTGGGAAACAAACAACCTGGGAACACAGGCTATACATGCAATCAAATAACAAAAACTATATTTAGATATGCAGATACACATGCAGTACATTTCTAGGAAGGTGAGAACCTTGAAAGATTCTGAAGATTGTTACCAAAATTTGTAACAACTTCAACCAGTTTGATATGGGTGGGAAACTATTTCAAGGAGTAAGGCTCTGATGGAGTTTTTAAGAAAAAGTCCTTCATGGTGTTCTAGGGTAAAAGAGACATGTGTACAATAAGGAATGGCCAAACATACTTGGGGAAGGAAAACGTATTTAAGACATAGATGATGAGGCAGAATTCCATGAGGAAGAGAAGAGCTTTAGGAAGGACTGAAGTTTGGTATAATGATATGTCATTGAAACTATTGTGTCCATGAGACTCAAATGAATGAACTCCCCAAATAGCTATTATACAACCAAGATTATTTTCCTATAGAGATTATTTGTTTCTAATCATAAGTGGACTCTTGCTAAAGTTTTCCTCATAAAATCAGAAGCCTTATCCTAAAATCAGAAATATTTCCCTAGTACATACTTTAATCTAGAATATTCCAACTTCTATTTTTGGAAGCTAGTAAAAAATAGGAGGAAAATAAAACAAAAGTAATTATGATGATAATTTTCATGTCTTCATCAGGATGATTATCCTCATTTTTTATACTTCTTGGTAACTCCATAATACAGCTGTAAACTTAAAGGATCAGTCGTTATTTTGTTCTTGTTAAATAAGCTTCAAAAATAATCATAGCTTAGTAAAGTATAAATAACCTCTTGAAGTTCTATTCCTAAAAACACTCCACCATTTGCAAATGCTCAAACACCAGTAAGTGACTTGCAACAGTAGATAATAAAGTTCTGGAGATATAATGCACAACATAGTGACTATAGTGAATAATACTCTACTATAGATTTTAAAGTTGCTAAAATGCTAGGTCTTAATTGTTCTTACTATAAGAAAGAAGTGGTAATTACGTGAATTGACAGAAGTGTTAAGACTACAGTCTTAATTTCAGAATCAGAAGTGGGGCTGAACCCGGTAAGTTATATAGATCCCAGGGTTAAAGCTTAAAGCGATGTAAGAACAAGGAGTCAGTCACGTGTAGATCCTGTATTAACAAACTTGAAAATTCTCTTCTTTACACTGCAACAATTTCCACTTCTGCTGTAAAATCTTTACTTCATTTTTCCTGACCTCTGATTTTTAGCCTCTTCAGAAATTCTACAAGCCTCAGTTTTTCTTTCTTTTTTCTTCTTCTTCTTCTTTTTTTTTTTTTTTGATAAGATCATCTTATCAGAGAGAGAGAGAGAGCACAAGCAGGGGGAGTGGCAGGCAGAGGGAGAAGCAGGCTCCCCTCTGAGCAGAGAGCCCAATGCATGACTCAACCCCAGGACCCTGGGATCATGACCTGAACCAAAGGCAGACGCTTAACTGACTGAGCCACCCAGGCGCCCTAGCCTTAGTTTTCTTTCACAACCATCTTCACACAGATTTCAATGTTCGGAGCTCATTACCTCCATTTCCATTGTCATTCCCTAATTAAATATTTTTACCTCCTCTTTGGACACAATTTTGTTTGCGTATCTACATGTTGACAGAGTTCCCCCCCCAACTCAGTCCAATCAATATAATAGTTCAGGTTTTTAAAGGCTCAACTGATGTATAATCAATCTCTGATCCTGCACCCAGTTGAGAAAAGGTAAAATAATAAAGTGTTTGTAGTTATATTCACTGTTATGAAATGTATTCACCTGATAGTGTTCTATTATAATTTTCATGGCTATTATTGTTTTATGAAAAAAATATTGCCTATTTATGATTAATACTTATTAATTACATTTATTTTTTAAGACTGTATTTCAAAAAAAATTCTTTCAAGATCTATACTTTCACAGGCTGAATTCCAGCATAACCTCAAGACTCCAGGTAATCAACATAGCAAATCAGTATACTTTCCTAGCTATCTTTTTTTTTTACAAAACTGCAAATAGTTTATAAATCTTTATCTCTCCAAACAATGGTGCCTTTTATCTCTTAAAATCCTTCTGGAGGCTCTGCCCCAGGCCCTCAGGGTCAGTACCTTACAGATCACCTTTAGGACTGAAAAGCTCCACTGGAAAAAAACAGGCGTTCTATGAGTTTTAAGTTTTACTCACATGTTAATGAGATATTTTGTTAGAACAAATACTACTTATTGTGTATATATCAAGCACTAAGGCAGGTTTATTTTTAATTCTCTGATTTTTCAAAGTAGGTATTTTTATCTTCTTTTAATAGTTGAGCAAACTGGGTTTTAGGCAGATTAATGGACTCACCTACAACCACAAAATTAAGAGTTTGTATTTTAACAGTGATCTGCCTGATTTAAAAACTCAATCCCAACTTGCATTCCCACCAACAGTGTAGGAGGGTTCCCCTTTCTCTGCATCCCCGGAGGTTCCTCAAAAAGTCGAAAATAGAGCTACCATACGATCCAGCAATTGCACTACTGGGTATTTACCCCAAAGATATAAATGTAGGGATCCAAAGGGGTACATGCACCCCGATGTTTATAGCAGCAATGTCCACAATAGCCAAACAGTGGAAAGAGCCAAGATGTCCACTGACAGATGAATGGATAAAGAAGATGTGGTATATATACACAATGGAATATTATGCAGCTATCAAAAGGAATGAAGTCTTGTCATTTGCAACGACGTGGATGGAACTGGAGGGTATTATGCTGAGCAAAATAAGTCAATCAGAGAAAGACATGTATCATATGATCTCACCGATATGAGGAATTCTTAATCTCAGGAAACAAACTGAGGGTTGCTGGAGTGGTGGGGGGGTGGGAGGGATGGGGTGGCTGGGTGATAGACATTGGGGACGGTATGTGCTATGGTGAGCGCTGTGAATTGTGTAAGACTGTTGAATCACAGATCTGTACCTCTGAAACAAATAATACATTATATGTTAAAAAAAATAAAAGAAGATAGCAGGAGGGGAAGAATGAAGGTGGGGAATTGGAGGGGGAGACGAACCATGAGAGACTATGGACTCTGAAAACAAACTGAGGGTTCTAGAGGGGAGGGGGGTAGGGGGAGGGGTTAGCCTGGTGATGGGTATTAAAGAGGGCATGTATTGAATGGAGCACTGGGTGTTATACGCAAACAATGAATCATGGAACACTACATCAAAAACTAATGATATAATGTATGCTGATTAACATAACATAAAAAAAAAAAAAAAAGCTCAATCCCATTTTACTGTGGTGGCTCTTAACCAGTACTGTATATTTCAATTGCCTGGGGGAAACGTTTAAAACTGAAACTTACTTAAATTAAGTTTTAATCAGAGAAATACATATATACAATTAAGAAAAACCAAAATAATACTGTTAGACTGGTAGTGAAAGACAGCAATCCTCCACCTTTTCTCCACCCATCTCTGACTTCTTTCTCCAGAGACAACCACTTCTTTCTTAGCTTTTTAAATAATGTGTTGATACTGCTTTACTGACCTCTCTATATTAGATCTTGACTGATTTTTCCCCATTACACACACCTCTCTCCTCTCCAATCCCCTCAATATTACACAATCATTTTTTGTTGTATTAGTATTCAGTTTTACATAATTATGACTGACTTTATATGACTAGTATTATTCGCAATAGAAGAATGCAGTGTAGTTCCTGAAAAACTTTGAATTTTCCTGTTTCATAATGGATTTATTTCCTTAATTTTTAAAAAATTTGCAGACCACCAATTCATCCTCAGACTCTGAAAAACTAAAAATCTCGCTATCTTTACACTGAACTATTTCATATTTCAACATACATACTTCATTCATTCAGCAAATTTTCCTGAAGAACTAAAAAAAGCCAAAAAAAAATGTCCAGATGCATGAATTGGAAATGAAAAACTAGTATCTATGATTTCATCACAATCCCATTTCTATTGCTGTTTCTTTCAGTTAATCTAAAGTTAACCAAACACATGACTCATCAAACATCTGCTGACCATCAATGAAAAACAGGTATGTTTAATTATGTGAGAAAACTCAAAAACTAAAATATACTAACATACATAAATACCACATAAAAGAATAATGCAGAGAATTTGGTGCAAGGTATCAAATGTAAATTTATGTATATACTTTTTAAAAACTTGCTTTATGAACTTGTTATATTCTTAGAATCTGCTAAATAATTGTCATTAAAAGGGTAAAATTACTTACATCTATTACATCATTACATAGAAATGTTCATAATCTTTATGAATAAATGAATATAATTTATTGTATATAAAAAGGATTGCAAATATAATCAATTAAGTGGATTAAATAAATTAATCCATTCACTAATATAAAAATTAACTATTAATTAACTAATAATTAACTATTAACTGTATTATTGAATGAATTAATTAATATTAAATTAATGGACATAAAGAAAAACTATTAATAAAAGTCATTTTCCTGTGTATTAAATCTAATAGAATTGTCATTTGGCAAAAACAAAACAAAACAAAACAAAACAAAAAAAAACCTGGTGTGAATCCTACTGCTATAATAAAATCACCTTTCCTTTCAATGATACTATAATTTTAATTTTATATCCCAGGGTATATGTTAATTTGGACACCACACAGAAAAACATATCATAAATAAATATTTGAGCTTTCGGTAATCCTTAATGTTAATATTAGCCTTACACATTTCTGTCAGTTTTCTACACCTCAGTAAAACATCTTGGAAAAAATTACAATCTTTAGGAACAGAAGAAAGCTCACCTTATTACAAAATTGTGACTGTCAATCTCCTTTCCACATTCACTATCTAGCAGAATGCCAGAATTTCCAACAACTGCACAGGTCTTAAATCTGCGATTTTTCATTGGTGAAACTTCAGGTAGGAGGCTGTGGAGATCCTGAGAAATATTTAGTGTCCGACGCCTGTCTAGCACATAGTGTATGACATCACCAGGCTTAAAACTGCTCTTGACCACTGAGACATCTCTTTCTGCATCTAGGAAACGAAGAATGTTCTTCCTATATGGAAATACAAGCAAAGTTTTCCATTAATGACAACATATCCAAGAACTGGTGATATCATGTACAAAGTAACATATGATAAAATGTAAATTGGTACACTATGAATCTTAAATTGTCAGGTGGTAATTAAACCAACCAATTAAGTAGATTCTATTGATATTGAATTTGTTCTTAAAAAAATCATTTGCTTATAGTTTCTCAATGGTTTGGTAAATAAATATAGTATATACATCTATTTATAGAGTGAAAAAAGATACAGAAAATTTAGTTTATTCTGGTGCAGCCACTGTGGAAAACAGTATGGAGGTTCCTCAAAAAATGAAAAAAATAACTACTTTACTATCCAGCAATTGCACTACTAGGTATTTACCCAAAGGATACAAAAATACTTACTCAAAGGGGCACATACACCCCACTGTTTATAGACACTGTCACCGATAGCCAAATTATGGAAAGAGCCCAGATGTCCATCCACTGATAAATGGATAAAGAATAAAGAAGATGTGATAGATACACTCAGCCATCAAAAAGAATAAAATCTTGCCATTTGCAACAAGGTGGATGGAGCTAGAGTATATTATGCTAAGCAAAATCAGTCAGAGAAAGACAAATACCATATGATTTCACTCATATGTGGAATTTAAGAAACAAAACAGATGAACATAGGGGAAGGGGGAAAAAAAAGAGGGAGGCAAACCCATAAGAGAATCTTAACTATATAGAACAAACTGAGGGTTGCTGGAGGGGAGGTGGGCAGGGAGATGGGCTAAATGGGTGATGGGTATTAAAAGAGGGCACTTGTGATGAGCACTGGGTGTTACATATAAGTGATGAATCACTAGATTCTACTCCTGAAACCAATATTACACTATATGTTAACTAAAGACAATTTAAATAAAAACTTGAAGAAAAAAATAAGAAAAATTAGTTTATTAAATAAAATGAAAATACCATGACTTGACTTTGCATAACTAGATATTCTGCTAGCTTTAATTAATTCTCTATAGTCATTTTGTTTTGTTCAGTGTTGTCTAGTTAAGGTAAATAGAAATAAAATGGTTTGGAATTATATCTTACTTAATTCTATGAAAAGGATTAAACTTCCCAATAAATTTATATACATTAATCCAAATCATGTGTATATTACAATTATTTGAAGAAGAATAAAACTATAGTATATGAAAGCCCTTTGAAGCTCAAGAATCCAGGAAGAAAAATGGGTATGTTAGAGGAAAAAATGGATAGATAGAACACCACACTATGCCCGGCAGAGACAGCTAATTGTTCCTTAGTGTTCTTCCTTCCAGTTTTCCTTTTAGTATTTGAATCTTCTAAGTTTTACTCAGGCACATGACTCCTCAGCTAGAAAATTTGCAAGTTTCCAAACTCAAGTGCAGCTGGTTTTGGTCATGTGAGTTTTCTTACGTGGGATATGAGTGGATAATGTGCATGGATATACAAGAGAGAAATAAACTTCCAACATGTTTGATCCATTGTATTTTAAGATAGCACTCTTTTTTGATGGAAGCTTAGCCTATCCCATACATAATAAAGAAACTGATAACAGATGTGAGATGCTGTATAAACAAATATGTAAATGCTAAGTTAGATGATGGAAAATGAAAATAAAGCTATAGCTGGCTGGAAAGCTAGCGACCTTGGCATGATATAGCAAAGCACCTAATAAAATGATGGTCTGCAATAATTTTGGAGTCAAATCCTATATCTAATAAGCCTGTTGCTCTTGGAGAAATGGTTAAAAAGAGTTTCTATGCTGTTTTATGTTAGTTGCTCCTTCTAGCAAGGCAATAGAAGATGCAAAGTCAGGCATGAGATAGCCAAGTTGCAAGCTCAGAAGGAAAGGAATATCTCTGGCAATGACCTGTATGTAAACTGTGTGAAAGTCTGGAAATTCGGACCTCCAAAATGTTTCTAATACCCCACTTAGCAAGAGATACAACTGTAGATCAGAGCCATCCCAGGAACAAGAGTCATCCTTCCTACGTAAGTTTATAGATTCAAATGAGTTAGGAGGGAAATTAAGGGAAAGAGGGTTAGGCTAGAATAGAGGAGACTCAGAGGCTGAAGAACTGTTCAGAAGAAACCTTTGGGTGCAGTTATTTATACCAGTAATTAAGTACAAGGAAATGGCCCAGGAGCCTACTAAGTTTGTGAGGGAAATATATGGCCAAAGAAACTATAAGCCTTCCTACAGAAATCTGACTTCACCTCATCCTCAAGCTACCAAACATATACCAGCTAGAAGCAATCTGAGAAAGCTCTCTCCAGACTGGAGATTGGATATTAGTTACTGAAGTGCTCTTATTGTGAGCTTGTATTTTCAGAGTGCTAAAAACAATACCATTATTATAACATTTAAGATATGACAGACATGTTTTCCTTTGGTGCTATTACTGTTTAAGCTCTACCGCATTCATAAATGCTATTACTGAGCACAATATGACCTACTCCCATTACTCCACCAAAAGGGCAATTCTCCCAATCACACTTACAAGCCAGAAGCATGACTAGCAAGAAGGGATGGAAAATAACTTAAATCTTTATTTTTGTTTAATTTTGGTTTGCTTTAAATAGGTCCCAGTTTAATGTGTAGTCTTATTAGAAAACCAGTTGACTGAAAACTTTGTTTGACCAGGTTTGATACACAAGGGATATGTTCATTAACTCTCTGGAAAAGAAAATATTTATTGAATTTTTTTCTTCAATCAGAATATCAGGTTCGTAAGTAGAATTTATAGATGAAAATCTGTATAAATGCCCTACAAATGAAACTTAAAAATTAATAGTAATGCTATCAGGCACCATAACAGTTCATATTAACAAAGTACAGATTACATATGAAGACAATTGCCAGAGAAATCAGCAACTTTTGGGTGTGTGAACTGCAGAAAACTGACAAGTCTCTCCTTATGTTAAGCACATATAATTCTTTGCAAAAGTTATCTAGCACCAAGAACAGCAATCCATAGAAACTTTTGTACATACTTATTAACTACCACTTGTTTGTTTGGGGAAAAAATGTAGTAATGCCTGACACCTGTATTTCAAAAAAAATCTCATTTCCTGTGGAAATGACAAGGCTGGCTCTAAAATAAAAGCTGCACGGATGTGGTCAAATCGCCAAACTAGCTGGTATTATAATTTTCCTTTGAACATAGTTTAAAGGTAGTGTTATAGATACTTGAAGATGTAACTCACAAGTAGTGAAATGTTTCCAAGTGTGATGTGAATAGACCAGATATCCAGATTTGAAAGAAGACTTCTTAACTTGGAAATCCAAAAGGGGAAAACACCTTTATTCACGAAACAAGCTAACACTCAAATGCTTGTCAACTGATAGTACAAGGGACTTTCCAATAACAGAACCTTTGCTGTGTTATAGAAATTTAACAACAAAATATTTTAAACATAGGTCTTTTACATTCCTGAGTATAATAGAACATCTTTAATTTGTTCACTCTTAGCAAAAATTGATATAAAAAAGTGGACAATGAGTTCAGCGAAATTTCAGGGGTGCCTGTGTGGCTCAGTTGGTTAAGCGTCTGCCTTGGGCTCAGGTCATGACACCAGGGTCCTGAGATTGAGCCCTGTGTAGGGTTCCCTACTTAGTGGGGAGCCTGCTTCTCCCTCTCCCTCTGCCCCTCCCTGGGCTTGTGCTCTCTTTCTCTCTCAAATAAATAAATAAAATCTTTAAAGAAAAAAAAAAGTTCAGCGAAATTTCAAAAGATACCACATTGCCTAACTCTTGAGATAAACGGCATAATTATTAAACTCAGATAATACTATGTGTTCTTCCAAAACTGTTTTATAGGCTCAACAATTGTTTATTCTGTTAGAGCAGTATTTACGTTTTTAAACTGAAAGAAGGGTGAAAGGAAACCTTGAATGTCTCCAGTAAATTCTTTTTCTTATATTGAACTAAACGTTTAGTTTCCATCTTAGGGCTTACATCTATGCATGGAAAATTATTTGAGCTAAGATTCCTGGTGTAGGATTCAAGAAAAACTGAAAATAATTACTCTGAGTGAGCAGTATTGTGGCTTCAATGCTTAATATTTTTTTTTGGAAACAGTAAGGAAAGGTTAGGGTTTTTTTTTCCTCTCTAGCAAGCTGTAGGCATTTTTTATTTTATTTTTTATTTTTTTTAAGACTTTTAGTTATTGAAAGAGATAGAGAGAGAGCATGCGCACAAGTGTGGCAGGTGGGGAGAGAAGAGGGAGAGGGACAAGCAGATTTTTTTCTGAGCACAGAGCCGGACTTGGGCCAGATCCTAGGGACCCTGGGATCATGACCTGAGCCCAAGGCAGACATTTAACCAACTGAGCCACCCAGGCACCACTAGGCATTTTTTAGATTATAGATGTAATGGACTATAAAAAGTTCTGTGGATTTGCTAAGTCTAGTTGTTATTCACACTGTAAATATATGAAAAAAAGAAAACTAGTGCTTAAATATAATTAAATGTCATTGGAAGCATGAAAAACTCTTACAGTGAACTGAACAATATTTTCAGTATCACCAAGAACATATATGCTTTTGCTCAGATAATTGACATAAATGAAGAGAGCAGATTAAACAAAATTATTTCAGAATGAGAGAGATAGAAAGGAAATTCAGTTTAACTTCTGGGTTCTAAAGAAACATGAATTGGGGAGCCTGGGTAGCTCAGTCGTTAAGCGTCTGCCTTCGGCTCAGGTCATGATCACAGGGTCCTGGGATCAAGCCCGCATTGGGCTCCCTGCTCCGCGGGAGGCCTCCTTCTCCCTCTCCCACTCCCCCTCGCTATGTCTCTCTCTGTCAAATAAATAAATAAAATCTTTAAAAAAATAAAAAAAAAGAAAGAAACATGAATCAACAAAAGCTAAGTTTAATATGCAGGCTGTCTCAATACTAGTTTTCCTGATAGGTGATCAAGTCATTACCAGATATTTAAAGCAGGGGTTGTGTTTTCTGTGTTTGACTGCAAAGAGCAACAACAAAAAAGATCCCTTATAGGTCTTTAACTGTCATTTTGTGGGCATAATTAACTTTTGAAACCCTATTAATAAGCAAAAACCTAAATTCAGCAACTGTCTTAATGTTAAAGATAACTGAAAGAATCTAAAAATACGTTTCACTTTCAGTGAGACTAAAAATCTTAGTCATAAAGATTATTTTTTGTTAGGCAATGCTGGTTTAAACTGAAAGGCTGGTTGAGACTGTTCAACGGACAGGAATAGATTTTATACAGAAACTTTTCAACTGAATTTTCAACTAGAACTTCCCTTTCAACATCACACATCCCTTGAAATAGCAGCTGCAGAGTTCCAGAGAATTAATTTACTAAACATTGTTTTCACTTGTGAAATGTTAAATATAGCTAACCTATCACCAGGTGCCACTCTTTCTTCTCTGTAGGTTTCTTGTCAACAACAAGCATACGTGCTGTGGCAACTAAAATTTAATCTAAATGACACTGTTGACTCCATCAGCGAGTATTGTTAAGACAAATCTTACAGCTGGAATGCATCACAAGTTGAGAAGCAAATTAGGTTATGATACATGTATTAGGAATCAGTTTTTGCAAACTTTGGACTTCAGACAAAAATCACCAAATCAATTCAATTGTTACTAACGTGGTTTACTAAAAAGAAATTTAAAAAGGTTTAAGAAGTGCCGAGTGTTTCATTATGCCTACAAAAAAGCAGAGAGAACACACAATTTTTTGTCTCAAAGATTATTTTGGCAAGGCAAGATTCTTCAAAGCACTGAAAGAACATAACCTGTAGCTTGTTAGGGCTTCTGAGCTTAGGGTCCCAGCTGTTATAGAAAGATATTCTAGTATCAAAGAAAAATCCTACGCAGCCAAATGAAAAGGCAAAATGGTCTCAAAATGCTTGAAGAAAAGCATTTTTTAGTTTAATTTACACCTCAGATGGCCATTTGATTATTTGACCCAGCATTTAGTAATATTGGATGAATACTATATATTATTATTTTGGAGCAAAAAAAACTCTCCATTGTGTGTACTGCATAAGGCTGCATTTTTATTTTTATTTTTATTTATTTATTTATTTTTTTTTAAGGCTGCATTTTTAGTATTAAAATAGAGTCTTCCAAGAAATTTGTTTCATGATAAGAGCTTTGGTTCTAGTTAGATAGGCCTAGCTTTGAAGCTTGACTCTGCCACTAACAAGTTGTATGACCTAAGATGTGCTCCTCTGGCTACTTACTGAACAGAGTAAGTAGAAGAATTGTATGTGGACCTTTCTCTAAAGTAAATCAATGCATGCAACAGCAAGTTCTTTTTGGTAGGTAAGCATATATAAATTTGCAGTTAAGTTTAGTTAACCTGCGAGTTTGATCTGTTTAAAAACCTTGACATCTGATGATATTAACTTGAAAATAGTCCTTCTAATTATGATGTGCCTTGATGAGTAGTTGAGCTCATATATCTCTATGCATCCACATCTGGTATTGTAATTCCTTAGGTTTCTATTCAGCATATGAAGAATGAGGGGAAAACAAAGAAAAGAAACAACCCAAAGATGGGGAAAAAAGGGTCAAGTCACAAGTGTTGGACATGACCAAAATACTCTCTTGGTACAATGTTTATAGATTTACTCACAAACATCTGATACATCTTAAATATGTCATTTCTTTTTTTTTTAAGATTTTATTTATTTATTTGACAGAGAGAGAGAAAGAGAGAGAGCACAAGCAGGGGGAGCAGGAGAGGGAGAAGCAGGCTCTTTGCGGAGCAGGGAGCCTGATATGGGGCTCATCAATCCCTGGACCCTGGGATCATGACCTGAACTGAAGACAGACGCTCAACTGACTGAACCACCAAGGAACCCCAAATATGTCATTTCCTAGCTTACAATAACAAAGAACAAACTACTACCAATAAAATCAAGTCCTTAACCAAGGTAATTATTTTAATTGTGAAGTTAGCTGTGGAATGGATAAACTCTTCTAAATCTTGATGAATTTCCAAAGCACCATGAAAGTGGAACCATCTCTCTCAAAAAACTCCCCAGGGGTACAGTTGTTTGATGAACATATATGAATTAACTCTTGCTGTGTTTATGAAAGTAGCAGAGTATATATAGGGTTGAAAAAATTAGTAATAAGAAAAAAATAATTTCTACAAATGTAGGGAAAAACAACTTATCATCAGTGACTGCTTCACATGTTAATACAAATAGATAAATAGTTTATTAGGAATGTTACAAGAGCATTATAAGTTTAATGAGATTTTTAAAATGAGAAAGATTTGTAAGCATGGTTTAATCATGTAAGATCAAAAATGATTAGTTGTAATATCTTAATCAAAACTTCAAAGTAGAATTTTAAAAACACTTGTAAAATATGCCCACACCCACTCACAGAAACCAAGTAATGTGGTTCTTCATAAATGTTACAGATGTGGGGAAGAAATAAAGAAAGATAATAATCCAAATTAGTTTATTGTTAGTTTCCAGTATGAAAAACAAGAGCTAAGCTAACAATAGGACATTTTCATATTCTAAATTTTTTATTACAGGTGTCAAGCTGATTAATACTCACAAATCACTAATGCTATAGGCAATTATAATTTTTATGAACTGTATCATGTTGTACAATAATAGTTTTACAAATTATTGTTTCCTTGTAAGGAAGTGACAACTTTGTATGTATTATTCAATGTTTGCTCAATTTTTTATTGTTTACTTCTTTATCTGTTAAGGAGAATCATACGAAAAGAGTACTAACATTTCATACGTAATATCATCTGTTATTTTTGAAAACGGATCACCTTCACAGATATGAATGCAATCTGCATTAATTTGTAAAATTGTAATACTCATTTGCTTGGCTCAATTTATATTTAATACCCTTAGCTTGAATATCTTAAAAATAGCAAAGTGTACCTCTGTAGCCTCATTTTTGTATAGATACTAGGAAGTATATATTACTTAAACTATTGCTAATTACTTTTTGAATTTACTTATTAGACTTTACCTTATCTGATATAATATTTAGATATATTAATTAAACTATTACAATTTCTAATTTTACTTTACTTTCTTCCATTACTTTCTTTTACCTGATCTGCATAGCCTTACCTAATTGCCTCCCTTCTTGCCAAATCTTTCAGTTTGAAAGTTCCTTTTTTTTATTTTAATTTTTATTTATTTTTTGACAGAGAGAGAGAGACAGCGAGAGAGGGAACACAAGCAGGGGGAGTGGGAGAGCGAGAAGCAGGCTTCCCTGCTGAGCAAGGAGCCCGATGCGGGGCTCGATCCCAGGACCCTGGGATTATGACCTGAGCCGAAGGCAGACGCTAAACGGCTGAGCCACCCAGGCGCCCCTGAAAGTTCCTTTTGAGACATTCTTATAGATCAAATATTTCCTTTATAAATCACCCATAATTCTCTCCTTCCAATATCTACCTCCAAGAAATATGAATCCTTATTCTGTTCTAAACTAAACTATGCCTGTATTTATGACCAGAGTTGTCAAATTTTTCATTTTCTTAAGAGTATATGGAAATCTGTACTTTTAAAGGAATCTCCTAATTTTAATATTGGTTTTAAGGGTTTTTATTTATCCAGTTGAAATAAATCTTGCTTGCTGACCATATTCTACCCAAAAGACACCAATTTATAGACTCTGTCATCAGACCCTACTCATCTCCTCATTCTTGTACTCTGCCTACAAATACACAAAATTTCCCATAACTAAAAGCAACCAAGTACACACTATTTGATATTGCCATGGTTTGATTCATTTCCCATTCCAGCCACTTCCAAAGCTTCAAAACAAACTATTCCTGCATTTCCCTGGCACCCATCTTTTTAAAAATTTTCCAATCTTTCAAGTGTATTTCAACATGGAGTGAGTGTCTTTGCCACAAAGCATTTTATGAACTGCTACGCATACTCTGAAGATGAGTGTTAGTAGACTCTTCCCGCAAGGTGCTGATAATCTCCATGACATGTAGGTATGATCCAAGAAGTGAGTAGATAGAAACCCAGACAGACAGAGCAATGGCTTATCCTCGTAATGACTTACAAAATCTGTGCAGTAATGTCCATTCATTGAATAATTAGAATTTTGCCAATATGAAATTGCAATGATTTTATTATGTAAAGGATAGTTCTCTAAAACTTTCAAAGAGTTTGATTTACTGAAATGCTCTGATTTCAACACATCAACCAATATAGCAACGTAGTTGCAGGAAAACATGATGTGTTCGCTTCCTCCATGCTCAGGAAGGTCTGGCCCTAACCTTCTTATTAGTTGTAGAATTGTACCAGAAGAAAATAAGATATAATAGATATATGCAGGCCTTGAGTTTGATTTCGAGAGCTTGTTTCAGGCAAAATGCCAAAATCTTACAAAGAATAAACCAGTACTCTAGAAAATTCATTTTCTGACTTTTGTCAATTTAGGATATAATTACTGAGACTTTTATTACAGAAACTCACATAGAAATATCCATCTATAGAGTAAATAAAATTTATTTAGAATAGTCAGCAAAATAGGAGTTGGATAGGCTCTACTTTCATCAAGTGTGAAAAGATAGAAGAAATGTATGAAGACTTAATAAAGAAGTTAAAGATAATTCTCAAAATATATGTCCATCCTGAGTAATAGAATAAAAAAAAAGTCTATTAAATGTTAGTATTCCGTTGAATATTTTATTCCATTAGAATAAAAATATTCAAAACTCACATATTCATCCTTAAATTTCTGACTGCATAATGATTTCAGTTTTATGGTTTCATATCCTTCATTGATCAACATTAAGTAGAGCTGGTTCACTCTTTTATTAAAGTATTCATACTTAAACTGTAAATCAAGCATTCAATATAAGTTTGCCAAGCCCAATGTATTCGAGAACATGATGTGAAATTTATTATGGCTTATTAAAGAAACTCACCTTATTTCCAGGACCAAAGAGGAATTGATTTTCCAACCTTCTACAGAGTGCTGGAAGATTGAAGAGCCAGCCTTTCGAATGATTTTATCAGAACTATTGACAAGGGATCGACTCAAACACAGTTCACCATCTCTGAAACAAAACAAAAATGCCAGCTCTGTGAAAGTAAGAAGGATTTTATCTAAGTAGCATAATACATAATTTGATTTGGATTACTGATTACAAATTGTCGATACAAATTTTTCTACATGGTAAACGAGGTATGAGATTGATGAAAGTTATTATAAGAAATAAGAGAATATGACTTTATCAGGACAATCTTTACACTTATTCTCTTTGAAATAAAAACATTTTTCATATAAAGAAAAGGTCTTTGTGGTGTTTAAAGAAAAAAGAAACTTGTCTTCAAACTCGATCCTCCCTCCCTGTTGTGTTTAACAATAGAGACAGGAAGTTTGGCCACTTCTCCTGCATCTGTATAATTGTGACTCTCAAGATTGTAATTTTATTTTTACAATGGAAAGAGATTTTGTTTTGGAGTAAGAAGACTTTGGAATATCAGGTGATCTGGGCATGCTGGTGATTCTTTCACTTGCTAACCTATATGTCCTTGGATAATATTCTCTTTCTAGGCCACAGTGGCCTTGCCTTATCTTGAAAATTGCAATAACATTATCTACCATGCAATGACTTTGTGAGAATTCAGTGGGAGTCTGTATGTGAAAGTAATTTATAAAGCACTATTGAAGTGCTAATTTCTAAAATTACGTTGAGTCCCAAATCATTGCAACAATGAGACACTCTCCTGATTGTTGGTGGTGGGGAGACAGATTGTAATGAGGAGAAAGAAAACTCATTCAGTAGCCATTTTTAATGGTATTTTCCATTACATCACACACACACAATCAACTGTGCTATCCCTTTCAATCAATATTGTCAGGCAAGTATATAGGTGGCGTGGTGGTGCTGGTCATAGTGCTGACAGTGACAGATACCTATGACAGCATTTGTATCACTAGGACAGTTATAGGAGAACCAGTTTATTGTTCAATAGACTATTTTCTTAGTACTTTATAGCCTAAAACCCATACTCAGAGAAATAAAATGTTACCTGTTTATGGTATAGCCCTTTCAGTATCTGCATTTATTTCTTTACATGTTAACTCTTACTTTTTTAAAATCTCAAAAATAGAGTTAAAAAGTAATATGACTATTTGCTCAGTCACAAAGTCTAAAACTGTGTTCATTATGTAGGCAATCCTCTCCTACTATCAATGGAAACATTGCCTGTGTAACAGCTGTTAGATGAATTCTGTAATTAGAGGTTTATAGTTTGGTATTTTGGTTTGCATTCTTTTTTAAACATGTACCAATTTGAAGCAACTCAAAGCATCATATGCAACTACTCCCTGTGAAATTTAGAACTCATAAAAATCAATATTTTAAACTATCCTACTGATGAAAATGATACATTTGCATGCCTATGCATGGCCAATAATAATCATTTTATAGAGGTAACTTAAGATGCTAGGAAACATAGGGTGCAATTTACTACTCAGTGGCCCAGAAGTCAATTTTTATATTACATGTTTAATGATAATAACTACATATGAATGAGAACACGGATATATACAGAACCTAACCTTCACACTTTTGGAGATATGCCTTCAAGAATATGGGTACAAACTCTCACCATTTCTAAGGGTAGGGATTTTTCTCCTATCTTCATCTTGTTAACTGGATTGTTAATATCATCTTTTTCTAACCACAGATTGCCATAATTATAACAATTATTTTACCACCAATTAACTTTCATAGGAGAAGTAAAAATATACATGGGCTGGCATTCTTAAATATCTGTGGAAGATTGTTTCGCTGACATGTAGCTAAAGGTACATTTTGCATTGCAAAATAATTGCTTTGATGTATTTAGTTATATGGAGGCTTTTCAGAACCTCCAAGACTTAAAAAAAAAAAGTGCTTTAAAAGTTTAAATCAGTTTTATATTAATGAAATACTACCATATAACTCTGCCCTTTGAACTGTTTTCACTGAACTGATGATAAACCAAAATTCAGTTTCATTCCTGGAAAGAACTTTGAATGAAAATAGCTACAACTAGTCCCACTTCTTGAAGTAGATGGAATTCCTATGTAAGAAGGCTAGACTTAGTGCAATCTGAGTCCCTGGAGCAAATTTCTTTGTATAAAGTTAAATGAGTCCCAAGGGATGTTTCCATTTGTGACCTTGGTAGTATTCTGTCTTAGAAAGGCTTTTCCTTTAATGCAAAGCATGAAGGATGTTGCCACCCCCTACTAGTTTTTCATTCCAGATCAAACCCAATTACTATACAGCTGCACTGAAAACATTTCTTGCATAGGGCTATATACAGGAATATCCAACATATACTTCTAAAGAGAAAATCACAAAACACATCAGGGAAATAATGCAGCATAAAGCAATATATTTTATAAAGTAATCCTGCTTATGTTGAGCTAAGAAAACCTTACAATGATGGTAGTGACAGAATTTAATCATCAGTTATGTTACTAGTTTTTACAAATATTTTTCTCTTTGAAATATGAGTTGCCAGGCATCACTACAACTTATTCTATTAATTCTGCAGTACATAACAAATATAATTTTGTTTCTTGAGATTAGGTCCCAAAAGCCCCGCATTCAACCCCACTGAAAACTCTTCATAACTTGGCTTTGGAATGAATGTGTTCCCCATGAACTAGGTTAAATTTCCTCCTTAATATAAAATTATAAAAGTCATTCAAAAGAAAACAACTTGCATCAAACTAAGCCTGAATAGCAACAGCAGGCAATTTGGTGTCTTCATTCCCTAAGTGTCAAACAACTAAAAATTAAGATGAGATGTACTACCTTAACCTACTGCTTATGGTTTTTAGTAGAATTTCAAATGAAACAGATCGTGGGTTTCCTGATTGATAAGTGGGTTCTACCCTAGAACCAACTGGAACTAACTTTGCTGACAATGGCAGTATTCTAACTATGAATGCTTATCTCCACTGTCAATATTATCATAAGTTTCAGAATTCATATGGACAATTATTTCGTGAGACAAAGTACACAGTCAAATTAAAAAGGAAATCTCTAGATGATAAGAAAATTAGTCTCATTTATGGTCAACTAGGAGCACAGTATGTGGCAAGTTTTAAGGAATCGCAATCAAAACAAATACTTGTGTGATAAATATTTAAGTTTATGCCACACTTTCAAATACATTATCTTATTAAACAAGCACACCCACATATTTTTATCTGTAAGACCCTTAAGTTAACACAATTATACCCAAAGAGCACACAAAGTCAGTGAAATCATGGGTCAATTGTGAGGCAAGTGCCATTTTTCCAGTTATGAAAAAACATATACATACACACACACACACAAACACACACACACACACATATATATATATATATATATATGTCAAGGATAAACCACTTTATAGCCTCATGCCTTTTGAGTTAAACTTTATTAACTAGTAATCATACCAGGCAATTAATAGGTTTGCATGAAAGGTTAAATTTCCAATAAGTACGTGACCTATTCTCAAATAATTCCTTATAAAAACCATGCTTTTAGTATTCCTCTGGAGATATGAGAACGTGGATGGTAGGCAGGAAAGTTGTGCTGGTGTTCTCTTCTGCGTGGAATGACTGCTCAATATTGTATATAAGAACAACGCTGCACTCACTCTAGATGGGACCTCCAGTTAAGAGGGGGAGGTGGAATAAAGAAACTGCCTGCATATTGCAAATGGTAGCAGGAAAACGAAATATGAGGAGGGATTTTGGCGGGGGGGGGTTCTAAGGTACAAGGATTGTGGAAGGCCCTTAACTGAACCTACTGCCCACTCTCAAGTCATGCAGTACCTCCCAAAGGTCTGAGATTGCCTGTTACCTCATTTTTCAATGATCTGGGCCAAATCTCCACTCTACTCATCTCAAAACTAGCCCCTCTAAATGGCTTGGGGGTAGAACTAGAGTCAAAGAGATCATTAGGTCGTTGGATGAGTCAACTCCTCCACTAGAAGCACTATTTGGAAGTTGAAACGAAATCATGAACTAGTATCACAAGCTTTTCCACCGAACGTTCCACCTTGAGGGAAAACGGAAAGAGCGCTCAGGAGGACTGGCTGTGGCCGCATTTTCCGGGCAGCGCCAAGTGCGCCGAGGCAGGGCAGAGCGGGCGCCGGCCGAGGCGGCGCGGGAGCTGCAGGGCGCGAGAAGCGCGGCGCCCGCAGGCGGCTCTCAGCCCTTCCCCCGCACCACCGTAATTGCGGGTTTTAATTAAGGAGGAGGAGCCTAGTTGCCCACAGAAACGTAGAAGTGATTTTTTTTTTTTTTTTAAGACGGGACCCGGTTCCCGAAATAAAGGCTCTAACCTGTCTCCTCACTCATTCTTCCACCCTCGCTGCCAGCTCTCTCGGAGGAGGGGAGGTAGCCGGTGCGTGCGTACCTCGCTTCCTGTTTGATTAACTCACGCGCCCGCCTCATGCTTTCTCAGAGGAGCAGGCGAGCAACCGCAGCTCAGCCCCAAGAGGGGGCGAGCGAAACCCAGCGGAGCTAGCCCAACCGCGGAGCCGGTGCCTGCGCCCGCCTGCTCCTCGTCGGTGCCCACCGGCCCGCGGCGTCCAGGAAAGGGCCACAGGAGGAAGGTTGCCCGGGAAATGTGGAGCGTCCCAGGTCGGTCATTTCCCTGCGAGGGACACGGGGTGTGCGCCCCCTTCCTGGCGGCGGTTTAGGGAGGCCGGGAGAGGGCTCCTGGACGGCATGGGACGCCTCCTGTCCACCTCACTGGTCCGCCCACTCCTGCTCCTCAGCCAGCCGAGGGCCCGAACCCTCAGAGTTCTGGCGAGGCTTGGCGGCTTTGTCTGGGCTCACGCTTGTGTTCCGAGCCCACCAGCCCGTAAGGGAACAAAGAGCCTCGACCCCCACGCCCAGCCTCCGCCTCTCCCCCACGCACCGCTTTATCACCTTCCCCGAGACCCCTTTGTCTGCCTGGGAAGCACAGGTCTGCCTTGCATGCCCCCGCCCCAGCCCAGAGTCCTGCTTTGCTGACAATTGAGCTAGGCTGCGTTTTCAACCCACCCACTCCCTGTGTAAGCGACCTCATATAGTTAGGATTTTTTTTTTCTTTTCCAGAATAGACCATTTGTAGATTTGTCGATGCATAACGACCATCCAGCTCATTCTTTATTTGCTTTTTCATTCCCTTCCAGTCCCTTTCGACTGTACTTCTGCTTAGTTTCCTATAAAACAGCAAATTCTCTGTTAAGTGTAAGCCTCCGTCTTGCTCACTTAAATACTCATTACTTAGGGAGGAGCAGGAATATTAAATCGAGTGCATGAAGTTTGTGTGTGTGTATGTGTGCACGCGTGCACGTTTTAGCAGTCTTTACATGCGCACATACGCGCGCGCGCGCACACACACACACACACACACACACACTGGCAAGGGCTCTATCTTCGTTTTAATAAATGCCAGGGAACATGAAAACCAGGCTGGCATCTGCCAGTGTGGAGTTTCCGATAGCGGACGCCTCCGGATGAGGGAGGATTTCCGAAACAGGACTTTGAACAGAGTTGACAACCAGGTTCACATCCTCAGAAAACACTTCCAAGCTATGTAAGCAAGCAAAGTTGCAGCCACCTCCTGGGTAAACTTCAAAGCAACAGAGGCCAGGGGAAGGGAGGAAGGAAGTGCGATATTTAGAGAACTTACTGGGGTGGGGGAAGCTTCTGAACTCATTTAGACAAACTAAAGAAATAGCAGAAATATAGTCTGTGTGAAGCTACAGTACCCAGTTTCTAAAACTGTAACCATGACGCCCATGCGTTTTACCCACAGAAGAGCAAATAGGGAAGAATCCTTGGTTGTATTGGAGTTTCTAATTCAAATGATACACAGATCTATCCAACGCCAAAGAAGAGGAAAGAAACAGGAGACGCATTTCCTGCTTTCTGGGCTTTAACTTCAGCCTTTCAGGAAGCCACCTCTCTCTACTATCTCCTTAGAGTGATAGGGCAGAGAAAGAAGGAAGGACAACCACATGGGGAATGAAGACATCTCTCCTGAGTTCTGCCCAGGGCTTAAAAGGAAGGACAAGGGCGCACGTTCTTTGTTGACACTTCTGCAGTGACTTCTCCTTGGGCGTGTGAGCCCCGGCGCCAGCACAACTGTCACTACCACCACACAGGGCAAGTTGAACTCATCCTGGGAACACGCCGTGGAGAAGCACACACACCTCAACAACAGCCTTTGTTATTTAATTCATGAGACTAAACACACAAAAGCTCATCAGAACACACATACTATCCCAACCCTCACTCTACCGTCTATATTCCCATTTCATTTATGGCTTGACTTTTTTTGTTTGTTTGTTTGTTTTGTTTTGTTATATCCTGAAATGAAGCTTTGCATTTACCCGATGAGTTGCGTCTCCTGGTGCTCCTCAGTTCTTGCTATTTCTTTTGTCTTATAAAAGATCAGGAGCAGACTTATCGTGCAGATCGTCCACCTCTTCCTAATGGAGCGCATCTTGGGTGCCCGGGAAAGTCCTGGTTGCCCCAGCTCCCTCACCTTCTCTTGATATAAAGGCTCCGTTTTGGGGAGAGACAGTCGCGGGGGGAGATCTGTAAAATTCGAGGAGAGCGTGGAGCCGGGATCTCAGGAGCAGGTCGCAAGGGTCCGCCGCGGCCGAGCTCCCGCTGGTCCTTGAGCGCTGCCCAGCGCTCTCCCTCCCGGTTCGCGCCAGCCCTGCTCGGGTCGCTCCGCGCTGCCTCCCTGGGGCTCAGGTTTCTTCTCAGATGAGACACCTTGTGCACTGGAGGTGGCGGCCGCTTCTGCAGCTGGGTTCAGGGGCGTCACTGGCCCTTCCCTTTTCCTCGCAGGGAAATGATGAGCAAAACCAGCCAATCACCAGACAGAGGGGGCGGAGGCTGCGGCTGCCTCGCGTTGCTGTCGGCTGCTTGGAGAGTAACGTCGCCGGAGCTGCCTGCACAGCGCCGGGAGAGGAAGCTTACAAGCTCACAGTGGTGTACACACACACACACACACACACACTCGCACGCACGCACGCACCAGCACTCGCACAGCCCGGGGTGAACGCAGCGCTCCAGGAGGAAGTCAGGTCGCCCTCCCGGGAAGCCAAAGCATCAGCTCTCTGGATGAGCGCGGAGATAGTCTGTCCTTATCAGCGTGGAGAGGACACCTCAGCTGGGGACAGATTAGAGACGCATCTTGCTCGAGAGATGCTTCGTTTTCGTTTTCGTATAGAGCGGAGGTGGGGGGAGGGATGCAGAAGGGGTAGTTTCTTCCTAGCGCCTTTGCTAAACATACACACTCGGACATACACACGCGAATGCACATACACACGCCCTCCCAAGTAGAGTGAATTGGAGTAGGGAGGGGGAAGTAGGATGAGGACGTTTTGTATTCCGTGCACAGCTCAATCTGGAAAGTACAAATACACACATGAACCAATTAGCTGATCGCCCACTCAGGGTGGGTGGTGGATGACCACCCCGATTTAGGATCTAGCAGGAAACAAGTGATGACAGAGGTGTCAGGCGCTTTGTGGATATTTATGTGACTCTTTTTCATCGCCATTTGGAAACTCCTCACGCAGGAGTCAAGGAAACTCCAATCCTCCTTAAACTTCACTGCGGAGAAACAGAATTCTGAGAAAAAGCAGCCCCCAAGGACATCCTTTTTAAATGCAAGTACATCCAGACACAGGAGAAAGAAAGGAAAAAAAAAAGGTAGGAAGATAAGAAGAAAGGAAAGAAGGAAGGGCAAGTTCTGCCTCAAAAGTCTCAGTGATGTGTATTTAACCTCCGTGTTCACGCTCTCCTCACCTCCTACTGTTTTTCTAACTCCTGTTGTATTGTGTGGCAGGGGAACTTTCAAGTCCTGGGTAACCCTCAGTCTGAGTACTTCCTTCACTTTTCTTTGGTCTTGCCCTCACCAAGAGAGAAGCTTGCTGCTCCGGTTGGGGTGGTACCCATGCCTTGGTTTGGCTGGTGGGAATGGGTCTGGAGGCACCCCTAGTGTGAGATCCTATCTGGAAGCCAGGAATTTCCCCCATCTATAAGCAAAGTTTCCAAGTTCTCCGCTTTTTCCCCTCTCCACCCCTTTCCCATAGGTCCAGCAGCCTCTCTCAATTGAATTACTTGTTCCTTCAGGTTGTGCAGAGGCTCCAGCTGCCATCCACTCTTGGCCCCTGGGGTTTATACTTCCCCAAGCCCGGAAATGATGAGGCCCACCACCAATCCTTGGACAGAGCTGAGCAAGAAGGGAATTCTGAGTTACTACTCCCCTGACAGCTTAAGATAACAACTATAACAGCCAGCACCTTTGCTTAAAATCCTGAGGTCCCTGCCAATGTTTGCCATTCCTCGCCTAAGGTTTAAGAAGTTAAGAGCCTCTCAGTTGCTAAGCCTCATCTTCGCAGCAGAGTGAACTAGGGGGTTGGGTCTAAAATGCTCAAAGGAGCAAGTAATTATGAGCCTTTATTGACACTACAAGTGGCCCACTGGGAGCCTTTGGAGTTTATTGATGTCTAGGCAAATCCCGCTAGCGTCTCTATCACACTGACTTCTCAACTAGCAGAAACTGCAAGAATAAAACAGCTTCTTATTTAAGTTAAAAGGGAATAGGGGCCGGGAGAGGGTGGGCAATGCATGGTTAGGATTTTTTAGGTTAATTAATTAAATTCTTTAGGTTAACATTTGGTTTTTAAACAGTAAACAAAATATTTTGGATTCTAAATAAAACACTTGCTGATGGGGATGGAGTAATATGCATCACTTAATTAAATTCATACAACATATTTTGAGCAACTAATATGGTCCATGCAATATGTGAGGACAGAGGAACACAGAGATGAATAAAATATAGCATCTAACTAGGGAGGAAGTTCGCTCACTGTGGGAAGATGGAGGGCGGGGGGACAGATTGTAAAAGAATTAAGTTGCAATGTGGCGCCATGAACTAACACCAGCATTTTAAGTATGTGTCTCCTATCTGGGTACACTACAGGGTAGAAGCAGATGGAATGTTTAAGTTGTTGGGAGCAAGGAAAGTGATCTTCCTGGGAGAGGGCACACATCAACTGGGGTTTGCAAACCTGAGGGGCAAGCCCGGCAAAGGGAGGGTTCAACACTGCAGTCAGAGGAAAGATTATGTGCACTCCGGAGAGGAATAAAATGCTGGTGCTTTGGGAAACTTTGAAGTAGTTCAATACTGTTAGAACACAAAGTGGGAAAAGGGAATAGTAGGACATAAGTTTTTAGTGTGACCATAATATATTATAGTTTTACAATGTCAAACTGTCTTCTCTAATGGGGAAGTTGTAACAAGAAAATCTGCAAGAGGAAAGTGGGTTTAATTCATGTATTAAACTTCAAGTAAATTAGGGGGAACTGTTCATCTGGCCCAAACAGACCAAAACAAACCCACCAGCAGCAAAACAAAAACACACCAAGAACTAGTTATGGGGGTACATAAGAAATTTAAACATCGATAAGAGAAAAAAAATGAACTCTCCAGCTGTAAAATGCTGCTATTTCTGTATTCATTAAGCATAACATCTTTTATATTGAGGTGAACACTTCTGAATGACTGATAATGGTTCCGTGAGACTCAAGAGATTCCCCTTTCCCATAGTTGAACAATTTTGAGTTTAGAGTGCAATTTAGTGTCACTTGTTTAATATGATTAGATTCATGAAATATGCATCCATAACAATTTGTCAGGTTAAAAAAGTAAAATAAAAAAACATACAGGCCAACACTCAGGCCAAACGGAGGATAGTCTGATTCTTCTCAATATGCAACTAGGTACAAGAACCGTAACCTAAATATTGAGTAAGAAATCTTATTGACATAAGAGTCTTTTGGACTCAACTCCTTCCATTAGAATGCCCCTTTTGATGATCCTAAGAAATTAAAGTTGTTTCTAAATTTCCATTCCATCTTTGGACTACAAGTTCTTCAATAAAGAGAACACATTTGTCTTTATTCAGCACAATTCTGCAGTTACACAGAACCCGATGAATAAATAATGCAGGTAATGGCAGCTGGTTTTAAAATGTTACTTTATCCTTTAACTTCATGTAAATCATGCTTTAATTGCTGGATGCTCCCTCTTCTTTAGCTGGAAAGAAATGGGTACACACTTTGAGTATCATAGTATAATGGCCCATAACATTTTTTTTTTTTTTTAAAGATTTTATTTATTTATTTGATAGAGTGAGAGAGCACAAGCAGGGGGAACAGTAGAGGGAGAGGGAGAAGCAGGTTCCCGGCCAAGCAGGGACCCCGATGTGGGACTCGATCCCAGGACCCTGGGATCATGACCTGAGCCGAAGGCAGACGCTTAACCATCTGAGCCACCCAGGTGCCCCCATAACATTTTTTTAATCAGTTATTTTTTAGAACGGTTTAGGTTTACAACAATATTGAGCAGGAAGTATAAAGACTTCCCTTATACCCTCTCCTCTAAACATGCACAGACTCCCCCACTATCAACATCCCACGCGAGAGCAGTACATTTGTTAAAATCAATGAAACTACATTGACATATCATTATCATCCACAGTTCATAGTTTACATTAGGGTTCATTCTTGGTTTTGTACATTCTATGGGCTTTGACAGATATATAATGACCTATGTCCACCCTTAGAGTATCATAGTTTCCCTGCCCTAAAAATCCTCTGTGTCCTGGCTATTCATGCCTGCCCCAGCCCCCAAGCCCCAGGCAATGGCTGATCTTTACTCTCTCCATAGCTTTGCCTTTTCCAGAAGTCATATAGTTGGAATTATACAGAATGTAGCTCTTTTATATTGGTTTCTTTTACTTAGCAATATGCTTTAAAGATTCCTCCATATTTTTTCATGGCTTGAAACCTCTTTTTTTTCTTAACATCAAGTAAAATTCCGTTGCCTGGATATATTATAGTTTATTTGAGTACCTGCTGAAGGACACCTTGGTTGCTTCCAAGTTTGGGCAATTATGAGTAAAGCTGCTATAAACATCCATGTGCAGTTTGGGTAAATACCAAGGAGCACAGTTGCTGGTAAGATAGATGGTAAGACTATTGTTAGCTTTATAAGACACTTTATAAAGAACTTGTTTTTTCTGCTGAATTGTCTTCCAAGTGGCTGTACTATTTTCCATCCCACCAGCAATGAATGAGAATTTGTGTTGCTCCACATCTTCATCAGCATTTGGTGTTTTCAGTGTTTTGGATTTGGGGCATTCTAATAGGTGTGTAGTGGTATCTCATTGTTGTTTTAATTTGTATTTTCCTGATGACATATGATGTGGAACATCTTTTCATATGCTTATTTGCCATCTGTATATCTTCTTTGGCGAGATGTCTGTTCAGATCTTTTGTCCTTTTTAAAACTGGGTTGTTGTTCTTACTGCTGAATTTAAGAGTTCTTTGTATATTTTGGATAACTGTCCTTTATCACATATTTCTTTTTGCAAATATTTTCTTCCACTTCATGGCTTGTCTTCTCATTATCTTGACAGTGTCTTTCATAGAGCAGAAATTTTAAATTTTGATTAAGTCCAGTTTATCAATTATTTCCTACATTGATCATGCTTTTAATGTTGTATCTATAAAGTCATTGTCAAACTCAAGGTCATCTGAATTTTTTTCATATGTTATCTTCTGGGAGTTTTATAGTTTCCCATTTTGTAGTTAGGTCTATTATCTTTTGAGTTAATTTTTGTGAAGAGTGTAGGGTATAGGTCTAATTTTTTTTTTTTTTTGCATGTAAATGTCTAGTTGTTTCAGCACTGTTTGCTAAAAGACTATCTTTTCTGCATTTGTGTTTCCTTTGCTCCTTTGTCAAAGAGCAGTTGAATATACTTGTGCCTGTTTCTGAGCACTGTATCTGTTTCATTGATCTATTTGTCTGTTCTTTCACCGGTATCACATTTTCTTAATTATTGTAGCTTTATAGTAAGTTTTGAAGTCTCATAATGTCAATCCTCTGTTTTGTTGTCCTGCAATTGTGTTGGCTATTGTGAGTCTTTTGTTTCCCAATATAAACTTTAGAATCACTTTGTTAATATCCTCAAAATAACTTGCTGGGATTTTGATTGAATTGCATTAAATCTGGAGAGCAAGTTGGGAAGAATTGACATCTTGACAGTATTGAGTCTTCCTATGCATGAACATGGATTATCTCTTCATTTATTTAATTCTTCCTTGGTTCATTTCTTTTTTCATTCTTTGATTCAGAATTTGGCATATTTCTGCACATATCTAGTTAGATTTATACCTATTTCATTTTTTTGAATTCTTTTTTTTTATTATGTTATGCTAATCACCATACATTGCATCATTAGTTTTTGATGTAGTGTTCCATGATCCATTGTTTATGTATAACACCCAGTGCTCCATTCAATACATGCCCTCTTTAATACCCATCACCAGGCTAACCCCTCCCCCCACCCCCTCCCCTCTAGAACCCTCAGTTTGTTTCTCAGAGTCCATAGACTCTCATGGTTTGTCTCCCCCTCCGATTTCCCCCCCCCCTTCATTTTTCCCTTCCTGCTATCTTCTTCTTTTTTCTAACATATAATGTGTTATTTGTTTCAGAGGTACAGGTCTGTGATTCAACAGTCTTACACAATTCACAGAGCTCACCATAGCACATACCCTCCCCAGTGTCTATCACCCAGCCACCCCATCCCTCCCATCCCCCACCACTCCAGCAACCCTCAGTTTGTTTCCTAAGATTAAGAATTCCTCATATCAGTGAGATCATATGATACATGTCTTTCTCTGATTGACTTATTTCGCTCAGCATAGTACCCTCCAGTTCTATCCACGTCATTGCAAATGGAAAGATTTCATTCCTTTTGATGGCTGTATAATATTCCATTGTATATATATACCACATCTTCTTTATCCATTCATCTGTCGATGGACATCTTGGCTCTTTCCACAGTTTGGCTATTGTGGACATTGCTGCTATAAACATCGGGGTGCACGTACCCCTTCGGATCCCTACATTTGTATCTTTGGGGTAAATACCCAGTAGTGCAATTGCTGGGTCGTAGGGTAGCTCTATTTTCAACTTTTTGTGGAACCTCCATACTGTTTTCCAGAGTGTCTGCACCAGCTTGCATTCCCACCAACAGTGTAGTAACATAATTTTTTTTTTTCATTTCAAATTCCAATTGTTCCTTGCTAGTAGTGCCTATGACATTTTAATAATGAGAATGTTGGCTCATTAGTCAATAATCTCCAGAGAAACAGAACCAATAACATATGTGTCTAAACAGAAAGGAAGAGATTATTTTAAGGAATTGATCATGTGATTGTAGAGATTGACAATTCCCCAAACTATAGAGTAGGCTGAGGCTTAAGACCTGAGAAGAGGGAAGAATTGATGTCATAGCTTAAGTCTGAGGACATCTGGAGGCAGACATCCCCCCTGCTTGGGGAAACTCAATCTGTTTTTTCTTAAGGCCTTCAGTTTATTGAATGGGGACCATGCATACTATGGAGGATAATCTGCTTTACTCATACTGATTTAAATGTTGCTAAAATAACAGCAACAACAACAAAATACCTCCATGGTAATATCAAGATCTTTGACCAAATATCTGGGTACCATGGCCTAATCAAGTTGATGTATAAAATCATCACAGATGGGCTGGTTGAAGTTCTTGTTAATGACCTTAAAATATAGTGAGAATCATCCATGCAAAGTCCTTTACCTATGAATCAATGATCAAGAAATGCAAGAAGCATACTAATGAGAAAATTAGGCTTTTCACCACTAGACAGCTCGATCTCTTATTTTTTTCTGGACAAAATACCTAGTTTAAAAAATTATTCTAAATTAATTTATTTTACCTATGTCAATATCCATAAAAACTTCACAAATGTTTTTCTGTATATATATTCATCGTCCTTTTGTTACTTATGTTTTGTTTTCATCCTTAATAACCAAATATAATAAGCTTACAACAGAAGGATGACCTTGACTTTAAATGCAAGATAAAATCATGAATCTAGTATAATTTCTGGAACAAGATAAATCCCATCATTACCATTCTCAGCTCTTCCCCTTTATGTAACCCATGGTACTTATATTATCCTTTGCATTTTGTACTTGATCTCTATTTAAACATGAATGTCCACAGAAGACACAATTCGTAAGTACTGTTATTCAAATATTCTTTAATTTGTAATAGTCATTTGAAATGTTCTGTGAGACATCTTTTAACTACTGCTAGTCAAATATACCCCAATTTGGAATGGGCACTTCATGTGCTCACAGTCTATACTTTTTTTTTTTAAATTTTATTTATTTATTTGACAGAGAGAGATACAGCAAGTGAGGTAACACAAGCAGGAGGAGTAGGAGAGGGAGAAGCAGGCTTCCCACCAAGCAGGGAGCCCAAAGTGGGGCTCCATCCCAGGACCCTGGGATCATGACCTGAGCCAAGGCAGATGCTTAACTGACTGAGCCACCCAGGCACCCCTTCACATTTTAATTGTTTATAGACTCTTAACTCCTTTAGTTCTGTAATCCTAGCTCTTGCTATTTTATTTTGTATTGCACAGACCCCTGAAGTGTTAAAATAAACAGATACACTATCATATACATGTTTTGGAAAATCTTCGTTGATCTACATTATTACCTAGAAATATTTTTTCTGTGTACTCCTTTTGCTGTGTTTCTGTGCTCATTGGTGATGGGAGGAACAGAATGGTAGGAAGAGATTAACTTTGGGCTAAATACTATACAAACAGCTTTCCTATTGAATAGTGATCACTTGATAATTTTCTTTGTTGCTATCTAGAGAGTTTGTTATTTAGGCTTGTAATTTCTTTAATCTTTGTGAACTTTCTAAATGTCTCTTTTGTATCTGAATTAGATACAATTTCTTCCTCATCTCTTACTATCTTTTTTTTCTTCTGCCCAGTGCAATCATCCACTTAATTTCCTCTTTAATGTAACCCACCTTCCTTTTATATTACTTTCAATTCATCATAATAAAAGCAAAAGAGAAAGAGTAGTGTAAATTGTTCAAGGTTAAAAAATTATTTTTATAGGTCTATCTTTTTCTAGATATATAGATGTATGTGTATATAGATGTATGTCTCCATAATTGCTTTTATAGTTATAATAGTATACAGTGAGTATCTCTGGAAAATATTGTTTAAATGTACATGATTATAACATGAAACAGTCCTAGGTAAATCAAATTTTGTGATGCAGACATTGTAAATGATTCAATAGTGTTTATTATTTTAAGATTCTAAAGAAAAATACTATTGAAGTCATTATTAACTGGTAAAGTGGTAAACATTATTAACTGGTAAAGCCCATAGAAGACTTTTGTTTTCTTGCAAAATGAATGAAAATTAAATACACATAAACACATACACACACAATGAATTGCTAATATTTTAAATTTATTTTCAAAAATATCATAAGACTTGTTAATACCAGACTCACCTACTCTAGTGGTAACAATTCAGTGGGATTAAATAGGAGCTGTTTTTGTTTATTCCAGAATTTTTTATTAACTTATTTTATCTACTTGGTCTCTACATGTATTTGAGCTTGTAATACTTCAAGTAAATAATTATATTAAAGGATATACATTTCATGATTTACCTGTTTAATGGATTGAAATTTTGATAATGTTGGCTTATGTAAAGTAAATAGTTGAGCAAATAACTAAATAAAGCCCTTGTGAACTAAAGTTTTGATTGCTGAGCCTAGCAATACCTGCCTATTCTGTCAGCAGGAGGAAGTTGCTCTGGGAGAATGAATCAATAGATACTTATTGGAGGGAGCCTGTGGGAATAAAGGAATAATAATGAGTCTAGTTCACATCTGACCTGTACTTCATAATATAAATAATTAATCTGTCTTCTGCATTGCCATAATCCTATTTCCAACATTCCACCAAAAAACTTTATGTAAATACCTATGGATAACGTAGGTATTGTAGCTAAACACATGTTCAGAAATACATAGCTTATGCAAATTGTGATAGCTTATATTGGTTATGATTGTGTTCCCAGCATTAGAAAAACAAAGAAATACATTTTAAAATTCAACTGGGAAAATCCAAAATGTCTGGGAAATTTTCACCTCTTCTGGGACCTGAATGTAAAACTATTTACCTTTGACCACATATGTTAGATGGAGATATGAAGAAGAAAGTAGATTGGATTTATTCACCTATAGTTTTTTTGACAGAGAAGTGAACTCTCAGGGGTGACTGGATTATTATAGCATTTCTTTTTTTTTTTTTTTTTTAAATAACATTTCTGATGTGTAGAATTCCTCTGGAGACTAAGCTGCATGAATATTTTGAGTGTGTGTCCTTGGTATTATAGACACCTGGCATATGTCTGTTGAGGTGAGTGGAGGTGTTTGGGCAGTTGATGATTCTTATCCATGGATGTCGAGATCCCTCTGAAGATGCAGTTACCCACAGGAAGCATCAAAACTAGCCTTATATCATTGGTTCTCTGTTGACAAATGATAGAACAAATGCGAAAACATACTTCAAACAATGAGTTGATTCAACTACCCACTTAATATCATGGTACAGCTATTCACAACCTATAGTCAAGGGGTTAAAGAGGGAGACTTTGGGAACCATGTATTACTATTATCTTCTTACTTTATAGATTAAAAAAAATGAGTTAACATGTTTTCAAGTCATTTGCGTATAGTATTGATTTGTAGAGGAGGAAAATTTTTCTCTTCTTCCCTTCTAGATTCTTTGCTTGGTCTAATAATTAAAGACATAAGACAGATTAACAGGAGAAAAACAAATTTAATTTTATACATACAGAAGCTCATAAAAAATATGAGACTCAAAGAAATGACCAAAGCAAGTAGCTTTTACACATTTTAGATAAAGAAAAAATAAATTTATGATGAATTGACAAGACAAAGAATTTTGAGCTTAGGAGAGTAAATTAGTGAGGAAATAAGATTTGTCTATGCAGACTGCTAAGCCTTGGTGTCACTAACTCTGATGATAAGATTGCCTCCTAACTCCTGACACAGACAGGGTACCTTTCACATGGGAGATTCACTTCTTGCTTTCAGGGCAACAAAGGAGATTAGAGTGTCCTTCTTGTACCTGCTATTTCTTAAGTAACTTTAATTTAAATTAATCAATATGCCAAAGTAGTATATTTTGGGGTGGCGTATTTTGCTCCCTTTCATATTCATTTACTGATTAGTTAAAAAACATCCCTTGAGTACTTACTGTTTGCCAGATATACGTGGCACTGAAGATACAGCAGAGCACAGAACAGACAAATGTCTTCCTGAGCAGTTTAATTTCTACAAGTAGAAAGATATGATAAAAGGTAAGAAAGGGAAAAAAATGGGGGTAATTACATATTGTGATTAGTGCTGTGAAGGAGTAACAAGGCAATGTAACGGGGTAATAAAGGATCTGTTCTTTGAATAAGATGGTCCGGGAAGGGCTCTCTGAGGAAGTGACATTTGAAATGAGATTTGCAGAATAAGAGGGAGCTATGAACTGGGTAAGAGCATTATAGGCTGAGAGAATAGCAAGTACAAAGGCCAAGAAGCAGAGAATGGCTAGGCAGAAATGTCAGAAAATAAAGAATACAATGGAAGCCATTATATCGTGCATAATAAATTAAGCAAAATAGAAGATACTGTATAAGAAGGTATTTGCTGAAAGCAAATTTCTGAATTATTTATACCAAAGCCTGGAAAAGCAAAATTATTTAGGACATGTAGCATTACTTTTAGGTAATGCTCCTTGTCTATTTAAGGCTTGAGCTCATGAATTTAAACAGAGACTTGTCAGTGTGGTTATATGACTATTTCCAGCTGAGCTGAGTTATACAGGCTTTAGACAACATAATCTATATATATTTGAGTTCAATGAAGGTTGGGTTTTGCCAGACAAGTGTGGCAGAGGGAGAGAAAATAAGAGTTGTAAGTACTTAAAAATAAATGAAAATAGTGATGAACTAAGATGATACTCCAAGATGGAAGAAAGGAAAGTGAAAACATAAGGGGCAGATGCATTAAGATAAAGTCTACAACCCAATGGGATGAAATTTCAATGCAATGAAGTAGATTTAAGGGGCCACCAGAGAAAGTAAGCTGAAGAGGTGATAGATGGTACTCAGAGAGAGATACTTACAAACTGGATTTCAGGGGAAAATAAGTTAAGGGTGGTGCAAGATACAAAATTTTTATGGGAATGGGAGACTAATGGGAGACAGAATTGAGGTGAAACCATATTTTACTAGAGATGAGAAAAACAAGAAAAGGAGAAAAACTAGGGTGTTGGATGAATCGTCTTTATGATTATTTGAAGTCACTAAAAATGATGGGAGTTAAATGTGGATTATATGAGTTGAGGTGGCCTTTAGTTATTGGGAGTGAATAGGTGGTCTGTAGATGACAGGAGGAGGCAGATGAAGGTAACATTGATGACATACATTGAGAGGTTGTTTATATATGTAATGGGGAACCAAAAGGGACATCTTTCCTTTACTGGCAATGACCTACCTGACATATCAAAGAGAAATAGCTTTCACTTGTGAGTGCTTGCTAGAGAAGGAGTGATCTCGTCTCAAAAACTCAGAAGTGATCATTAGGTGATGAAAAGATTAAGTAGGTACTTTGTCTTAAATTGTTATAACCAAAAGGCAAAGAAATCATTTTTTAATCCCTCTAGATTTCAGATGCCTTCTTATTTAAGATTTTTTTCTAACTATATTAATGTGAATTTCAAATAACTTTAATCTTATTTTTATTTTTGTTTAAACAGTGTATTTTTCACTCTTACTTGACACATCTAAAATGGATTCAAATTAGAAATTCAAGTTTGCTGTTGAAGTATTTCATTTTGATTATTTCCTAATGCAGTATATGAATTTTATTAGTTAGCTGTATTAATAACAAATGACCCTCCCCAAATCACAGTGATTTACAATAACACACATTTATTTCTTTTTCATGATAGATGTCAGTGGCTATGAGTCAACTTTTGTGGCTCTGCCACAGGCCTTCTCATTCCAGATTCCAGCCTCAAAAAGTGGGTCTTATTTGGGACATCCAAAAAAGAGGACCTCTTGATGCCTTCCTAAGGTTTCTGTATGTTATGTTCCCTTACATGCCTTTGGCTAAAGCTTGTACTATGGGCAAGCCCCATCAATGACGCAGTACTGTATGTAGCATGTCCTTCAGGAGGTCTCTGCGTACTGCATGTCCATAAATTAGGCAGGGTAAAGCCCTTACTAGGAATAAAAGAGCAAAAATTTAGCAGCAAAAATAAGATCTACCAGTGGAAGGTAACACTGATACCTTACACAAGATAAAAAGTTATAATAGATACATAGCTCATTAGGAGACTAATCCTCAGGAGATAAATCCACATTGGGCAGGTAGACATGTATCTGCCAAGGATAGAAATCCAAATGCTGACAGTCTGCAGGGTCCAAAGGGATAGGAGATTTAAAGACAGAATAAATGTCAAGAATTTTTCTGTAAAAATCACAGAAAATAAAAACAGGTGAAGCAGTGGGCATAGTACTGTTAGAAAAGAAAGGTTAGCGAGTCCATATTCCTAAAACCCTCACAAACTAGAAATTCTATGGTAAAATTTTCATGATCCAATGTTTGGCCACCAATTTACTGACTCAAATACATGATATTGTTCCATGTGTCAAAGGGCAGGCTCACATTATTTATAGCTAATAGCTTGTTTTATTCAACTCAGCCTAGGGATGGTTTTGCCAGTGGACTGAATGTATTTGAAGGCTGATTGCCAAAGCTCTCTTTCCATAGGACTGTGGTTAGGTAGGAGCTTCCAAACTTACATCTCAGGTTTCTTTTCTGTGCTATTTCTGGTTTAATCTTAACCTTTTCTGATTGGCACGTTTATTCTTTAGCATTCTTAATCCATAGTCAGTTACATTTAGGTATTCACAGCTATGTAGCTATCCCCTCTCCTTCATATAACATTGTGTCTGCTCTTTAATTTTAAAATTTCGCTCTCAGGAAGCAACCACTGCTACACTCCATTCTCAAATTTTAGAGGGTGTACCTCATTGTAATTCCAGAGAACAGACATGACATACACATGAATCTGAGTCTTAAGAGAAAGTTTTCCCTTAATTATATCACCTCAAAAAATTAATAATTTTACATTTGAAAAACAGACATCAAAACTCTGGAATATCAAGCCAACAACCCAAAATACCTGTTAAGGGGAGAAATAACTAAACAAAGGAACAATTAGCTATGAGAATAGAGGTCTATGAGAATAGAGTTTAGTTACTCTCTCTCATTGTCTGTCATGGACTTTAGTGAGAGTTATTCTAATTTCAATTGATATAATTTACATTTTATTGATATAATTTACATTCAGTGAGATGTATTCCTAAGGGGGCAATTTGATGAGTTTGGTAAAATCCATAAGCAATAACTGGCAATTTGGTCAAAGCCTAGAACGTTCCATCAGTGCAGAAATGCTCTCTGTACTTCTCTCCAATCTCTACCTACCATATGCAATGATTCTTTATCATGTATCTTACAATAGATTAGTTTATCTTGCTCTTAAGTTCCATAAGAATGGATTTATATAGTACCTAGTCCTTCATGACTTGGTTTTGAGAGTTTTCAATGTTTTGTTTATTGAAAATTCGCATATCATATACCCTTTTTCTTCTTTTAGTTTCAACTTATCTTTGCCTTTATACTTAAGGATAATTTATTGGCAGCATATAATTAAGCCTTGATTTTTTAAGTCGAGTTTTACAATTTATTCATTTTAATTGGAGTTTTTAGTCTATTTAGTGTTTTTGAAGTCTGTTTAATTTTAACCAATTTTTAATACACTTTGGTTTAGGTATACTAATTTGATATTACTTTTATACTTGATCCATTTTTTGTTCTTCTTTTCTTTCTTTCCTCTCTTTCCCATCCTCTTTTGGATTATTCCAATTTTTTACCAATTTATTTTATTTAATATTTAGGCACATTTCTATTATTATAGAGTATGTTAGAATGTTCATTCTTTTGAAGGATAGTTGGCATACAATATCACACTAGTTTCAGGTATATGACATAGTGATTTGACAATTCTATACATTACTCAGTGTCCCCCCTGAGCATGGGCACATTATTACAATATGATTGAGTATATTCTCTATGCTGTACTTTTTATCTCCATGAAGGGGATTAAGAGTTAGAATGTTCATTCTTAAAACATATAGTTAATATTATGACATTTAATGTAAAATGTAAGAAAATTGCAAGTATATACTTCTATTTATTACCTCTGTGCTTTTGTCATATAGTTTCCCTTTGCATGTATCATAAACTGCACAATACAATGTTACTGTTTTTGCTTCAATTCATAGACTTTTAAAAAACTTAAGATAGTACAAACTAAAAATAGTTGCTTATATTTATCCATATATTTACCATCTTCTTCGTTTTCTTTATTATTTTATGCAGATATGAATTTCTATGTGACTTCTTTTTTCTTCTCCTGAAATACATCCTTTAATATTCTTTGTAATTTGGGTCTGCTGGTAACATGTTCTTTCTTTTCACCTAACTTTTGGAAGGATGCTTTTGCTTGATATAGAACACCTGTGGGATAATATTTATTGTTCTTGTTCTAGGATTTTACAGATGTTGTTTCATTGTGTTTATTTCTCTCTCTCTCCCTCCCCCCCCCCCTTTTTATGAGAAAGCAGCTGTGATTCTTCTATTAGTTCCTCCATAAGTATGTGCTTTTTAATCTGGCTTTCTTCAGCATTCTGCTTCTTATCTTTAATTTCCAGCAGTCTGACTACTATGTGTGTAGGAGTTGTTTAACAAGCTTTCTGGATCATAGGTTGATGTTTTTCACAAAGTTTGGGAAAGTTTTGGCCATTATTCTTGACCTCTTTTTCTGACCCATTTTCTTCTTTCCTCTTCTATGAAACACCAATGACAATGACATGTATCATACCAATTGCTATTTTAACACTGGCCACTGAGCCTGTTTTTTATTTTCCTTCCAACTTTTTTTTTTTTTCTCTTTATTCTTTAGGTTTGGTCATTTCTATTGGACTGTGTTCAAATTCACTAACATTTTCTCATGCTATATCTAATCTCCCACTAAACTTGCTCATTACATTTTTCATTTCAGATGTTTGTATTTTTGTTTCCATTTGGTTCACTTTTATAGATTTTTCGTTTCAGTTCTGAGAGTCCCCATCTGCTCATTCATCATGTCCGGTTTTCCCTGTAACACCTTTGTCATATTTGTTATAGCTGTTTTAAAGTCTTTTTGCTAATTTCTGTGTCTGGCTTATATTGGGTTATGTTTCTGTGCACTCTTTTTGCTTGATTGTGGGTCACATGTTTTGCATGTCTCGTGTTTTTTTTTTTTTTTTTTTTTTTAATTATAGAGAGGCTATTGGGAATAGATAACACATTATAGGAAGTCTTGGATATGTTATAACTCTAAAGTCTCCCATCCTTACATGACCTCTGGTGTCTCTATTAGCTCTCATCCTGCAGCAGTTACTCTCTGTTAGGTCTTATTAAAACTCCCTGTAGGGGTGCCTGGGGTGGCTCAGTAGATTATGTGTCAGACTCTTAATTTCAGCTCAGGTCATGATCTCATGGTCATGGAGTGTTGCTGAGTGTGGAGCCTGCTTAAGATTCTCTCTTCTTCCTCTGCTCCCCCAAAACAAACAAACAAACAAAGAAAAGACTCCCTGGGTACATGTACAGCCCTGCCTTCAAGCAGTAGCGCGTGGGAAGCCCCATGTGAAATTCTGGGGCTCCTGCTCTGCATATTTCTACCTCTTTTGTTACTTATCTGAAAATCCCAGCCAATTTATGGGTCTAGAACACAAGTGTCTTCTCTGCAGTTCAGCAAACTGTATTCTGTTTGGCTTTTAACTTCCTGCATTTCAATCCAGAACATGGAATACATTCAGAAATTAATGTGAACATGAGACTCACTTCAAGCATTTCCCTTCTCTTAGAGATCACATATGTGCTAGTTCATTTCATTCAAGAAGCAGAAGCCAAGGCAGGATTAGACATGCAAAAGATATCCTGGAGGAAGGGATTATGAGGAATACCAGGGGGCAGCCAGAGGAGGCAGGGAGAATCATCAAATTTATGCAAGTCTTACCCCTTTGAAGGAAGAGGGAAGGGAGGAGGGCTGTGTAGGAAATGAAATCTCAGCCTTTAGTACTATTCTGAGAGTTTTGGTCGAGCATATGGAGAATCCTTGAAACAAAATTGCCCATTAGAGGGCATGAGTATTTCTCCCCTAATTATTCATTAGTCAGAAGCAGCCCATAGGAAGTGTGGCCTTGGCAGGAATGGGGTGGTAAGTTCATAGTGTAGCACCTGGGGTCTTCTATCATTTATGCCTTCTGCAGCAGGGCATGTCAGCAGGGCATATCAGTGGCTACTTGCCACTACCCATCCCCACCTACTCTCTGCCCCAGATTCACTTGTCTACCCTAGTTTAAGAAGGAGTTCTTCTATGATTCTCATGGGTCTTTCTTTCTAAGGGGAATCTTAGAAAGCAGTAGTTAGTTAAACAAATACAGCCCCCACCACTGCGGATGTTCACAGGGCTATATCCTATATTCATTGTCTTTCTCTTCCTCTAACTCTCAGCTATCACTATTGAAGGTTGTGGTTGCTTACTTAGTGGTTTGACCCAAACCTTCATAAGTGTTCTGACTCCTTTGTATTCATCATCTTTCTAGGACAAGGTTGTTTCATGTGTCTCTTCACAGTTACATTGGAGGAAAGGAGTAATAGGAAATGTCCAAGTAGGTCACATTGAATTCCACATTTATTCCTTCTGCCTCCAACATGTATATCATCACACCTGCAAAGATGTGATGTCACCCACTGGTGATATTTTTCCAGATCACCGCTGGTGAAATTATTAGGAGTTGGGCTACACCTTGCACTAGTGTCCCACCTTCCTTTCAAGATTGCATCCTCTTTGCCTGCTGGATAGCAAGTCAGCCGGTTCCAAATCTTGATCTTACCACCTGTTTTTTAGATTAATCCTAGTACTATTTGTATTATTTCACATTGTCTGAAAGATGGCCATTTCCGTAACTCTCTGGGAATACCCATAACAGCCACTCCAGTCTTTCCACTCATTATGACAATTGCACCCACTTTGCTTCTGATGGTTAGATGCTGCCTTTGGCCTCTATATTTTCTAGGTTCTATCATCCTCCTTACCTTCTGAGAACAAAGTTCTGTAACAGCATTTATTACCCTGAGCCCTACCAACAGAAGACTGGTACCATTCAGTGTCTCAAGAATGATGGTGTTTCTCTTACCAGTGCATTAAAATCGCTTTTGTAATTGGGGTGTATCCCAGGCTTTCCCTTAGAATGCAGTTAACTGGTAGGTTCTCTAGCCTTACAAAGTATATCCAGTAGCTTGGCCACTTTTGTGAATTTTTTAAATTCCTCTTTTTCATGTCTGCCATAATAGTTTTGGCTTTTCTACTCATTATTGGCTATCATTTTCTCTAGGCTTCCAGGAATCATCTCGACAATGTATCAGCATTATTTTCTGAGATCTTTGTCAAAGTCTCAAATCCTTTATAATGGGACAGTTCCTTCTTATCAATTAAACAAATCCTATCCAATCTCATGTTCTGCCTTTCTTTGATATAGAACCCTCAGGATGTAGTCCCAATCATATTCTTCTAGCTCCTTCAAGTGTATATTGACTAGGTCCTACAGAACCCACTGGAAGTTTATTGGGAAGTGCCCACAAGTTCCCTTAGGGGTATAGTCCTTTATTTTCCTTAGCATGCCTCACAGTTTCCCAGCCTAGAGACTAAATGGGGAGCTACAGCCAGGTGCTGAAGAGTATTCATGATGTCCTATGAGGCAGTGATCATTGCATTATTTTCAAGCAATGGAGACATGCTAGCCTTTACTCAGAAGGAACGGGCCTCTTCTTCAAGCCCAGAGGATTCAAGGGATGTTTATGAGTTCATTAACCCAGATGTCCCCAACTCAAGCCTCATGGTCTCACTCTTTTCAACCAAGAATCTATCACTGACACATCCTTTGTTGGAAAGACTGACAATTCAACCTTCTCTAGAAGGCTCTCTGCTACTATCATAATTAATTTCTGGGCCAAATTCTCAGTTTTTTTCCTTGCCTCCAACTGCAGGAGATAAGAACCTCTTTATAAGCTGCCAAGGAGGCCCTCTGAATTTTACACTTCACCTTCAGTTGGTGATTAATCACCCACAGCCTTTTATTGGTCTTCTCTGATGCATCAAAGTCACTCAGTAAGAGACATCTGATGCAATTTCCTTCTAATACTTCCCTGAGCTACTCAAAAGACTGAGATACTGCACTTGTGAGCGCGTTCATTTGCACCAGCGTACCAAACCAGTTCACTACAGGGGAGTTTTAACCAATGCACTGCTATAATTGAAGAGCTCCACCTACTGCCGGTTATGGAGTCCTCCTTGCCAGCTTGTTGGCAGAGCATTCAGCTTCAGGATCCCATATTAAAACCTATATACTTAGACTACTACTGATACTGGTTATCTTAAGTCAGGATTTATGGAAAACAGACTGAGATGGAGATTTGCATGTGAGAAGTGTTTCTACTGATACTGATTGTCTTAAGTCAGGATTTATGGAAAACAGACTGAAATGAAGATTTGCATGTGAGAAGTGTTTTGGTTTGTACCCTCAATATCAACATTTTGTATGAGTAAAGGCACTAGAATTGGATAAAGAGAGAAACAGAACTTCACAGCAGTTACAAGGATGAACTTATATGGTTTCATGGGAAGCAGTGGAGTTGGGATGGCCCTTTAGAGTGGCCTTGCCTTGAGACAAAGGAGCTATGACTTTACACTCCTGTGTTGACAATGGGTAGATTTCTACTTTGGGATGGAATATGACTTGAGCGTAGATGCTCTCTTTAGCTAAAGAGAATTTCTAGAGAGACTCAGCTGCTGGCATTCTCAAAATGTGTGAGAATGAGTGTCTCAGTCCTGAAGGGTCTAAGTAGCACGTTGTATTATAAGCTACAGAAAGTGATTGAGAATGACATTGTGTTGGTTGGTCACTCCTTGATTTTGCATTTGTAACGATTTTAGGGCTTTTTCCCTTCCTGTTTTTACTACAATTTCTGGGAGTATTAAGTAAGTTGGTTCAGGTTTTATTAGCTTTTTTTCTGTACTGTCATTAATATTCATACAGGTGGCACTATTTAAAGTTACACATGTTAGAGTTTTGTTATTTAACATTTCTAGAAGAATGAGAATATATTTCTTTTAAGAAACTCAGGATTTTTAGCAAAAAGATAGCTTTTTCTGATGCTTACCAAGGCTAACTTCAGCAAGTCCAGTATCTCTCTAGGCTTTAGGAAAATGGGCTGTTTAATTAATTCTTGGAGGCTTAAAGGAAAATAAAAAGAAGTGAAGAAAAAAATAAATACCACCTAAAGTTTTAAGTGGATTTTGTTCATCTTGCAGTTTGAAGCAGCCCATTGTTAATTTTGGAAATCCTTTACAGTATTTAACTTTCAGATCACCTTTAATGCTACTGAGATTTACTGTCTAAATGAAACTGTCAAAATAAGAGTGGCAAGCACCTCTGCTCTATTTTCTCTTCGCAGTAGGATAATAAAGCTCAGGTCCATTGATCCAGGCACCACCGTATAGGAGCATCCCATGGCTCATAGCACAAAATCCCAAAGATACTATGTGCAGAATCATACTCTAATACAATAGGAAAAGCCCAATAGTAAGGTAATGCTTAACATTATGGTTTGAAGAAAGATTATTTTTTTGTGAGAGATTGCACATTCAAACATATTGAATGCTCAATGTGGCATTTATTTGGATGGGCAATGAAAGATTCATATAAATGTTCATGAATGATCACATGGTTGCACATAATGTTCAGCAACAGTTACCTAAATGTTTTCATATTGCCATGGGAAAATTCATATATAAAGCCTGAAAGCACACATTTGAATGTATGATTAATGAAAATAGATCTAATTGATATTACTCTACCATCATCTGCTCACGCTAATGTTTACGTAGGTCTTAGTATTGTCTCTGAATATAAAAATAAAATGTGGTATGAAAGCTGTAAAGATATTTGACAGGTTATTTGAAAGAAGGAAGATATAAAAATGCAAATGAATTAGGATCTATTTTATTATTTTTTCATAGATTGAAGAGAGACAGTTTTTGAGTGAGTGTTTCAGAAGCTTGTGATAATAGCGATGGCTTGATTAACTTTGAGTCCTCGGAAGAGTGCTGTGTTTGACACAAAAAGCACAAGATTTTACTTCTTTATTTCCCACTTCACCCAGTATCACTGGATAAAGTTTTGAGGATGGTGGATAAGAATCAAGGGAGTATAGGAATTATATACATTCTAAATACTCGTGAAGAAGAAGAAAGATAGCTGGGGAGAATTCCTCACAAATTACTTTGACTCTTGCCTTGGGACCCATAGGAGAGGTTTAGAAAAAGCCAAAAAAAAAAAAAATCAATCTGATTCCTGTAGGTTGGGAGTCAGAATAGGAACACCTTTACCAAAGTTTAATTATTGCTGTGTATAATATTGCTTTCTCTTTAGGAATGTTTACAGCAAAGGCTAAGGTTGAAAAATCTCTTACCCTTGTGTGATTAAAACTGCTTATTAATTATCACACTAATTGTAGAATTTTCACACCTGATTCTTTGAACTATCTAAAGTCATTAGTGCTCCTGAGTTTCCACAGCTCTCCTTATGTGCCGCTGATGTGTAAGGCCTTTGGGACAATGGTAAACATTCTAGAGATTTAATAATAGAATACAAAAAAAAAAAAAAAAATACTGTTTTCCTTTTACATAAACTTTTCAGTGTTTCCCCTTCAAATGCTTTTTCTATAACCTCCACCTGCTCCTCTTTATAACACCTCCTCTTCATCACATCCTATGAAGTGAATATGTCCTTGTTAGTTTATCAAACATTCATTTTAGGTTGCTTATCTTCTTGTCAGTATTTTAATAAGTCCTCAGGGATTAATGTAAATGCTATTGTGATGGTTAATTTTATGTGTCAACTTGGAGGGTGTTTGCAGATGAGATTAACATTTAAATTATGAATTTTGGGTAAATCAGATTGCTCTCTATAAAGTAGGTGGGCCTCATGTAATCAGTTGAAGGCCTGAATAGAACAAAAAGATCACCCTCGCTCAGAAGGAAGGAATTCTTTAGCAAACTCCCTTTGGACTTCATCTGCACCATTGGCTCTTCTCTGTCTTGAACCTGGTGTTTCACACTGCGGATTTTGGCCTCACCAATCTCCATAATCGTGTGAGCCAACTTTTTATAATAAATCTCTCTCTGTCTCTTTCCCTCTCCCTCTCTCTCTCCCTCCTTCTGTCTCTCTACATATTTAGCTTATTAGTTCTGTTTCTCTGGAGAACCCTAAAACAGCTATCATATAGGATTTGGCTATTCAAATTAGATAAAAGTACTTTTCAGAAAGTTAACCATGATTACATTGTTAGCTTCTCTCCATGGTTATATCTAGGTCCTTAAATTCTCTCTGCTTGGATAGCAGAGCCTGCTTAATGGAGAAATTATATCACTAACTGCATTGCCAGGGCAGCTTTATGACTACACACCAGCTATCTTTCTCAAGAAAGTGACAATGAAAGCAGGTTTTTTAATATTTGAAATATCAAAGACAGCATTAGCAAATGGGAAAGGAAGAAAGACAGAATTTATAATGACTATAAATATTAATATCACCTGTTTTAGGGAAAAAAGAGACAATATTAGGTATAGAATAGCCTGATAATCAGGGCAAAAACTCCTAAAGTCCCTATTAACACTTGACTTTTCTTTCAAATTTTCCTGGTAAATACCTTTCTAGCTGGTAGAATCAGTGAGAATATGCAATGAAATTTTAAAATTTAAATTTTTTTTTACATAGTTGTGGTCTTAATTCTCCAAACAAGCAGTGTGCACACTTACTGATAAGAGCATTTTTGGCTATACAGTGTTGCTACTTCCAAAGTAGGACTCTGCCATCAGAACACACTGGAAAATTATACAGTCCTTTAAGTTCTTGTGAATTTTAGAGAACAGTAATATATCTATTTTGTATTTTTTTTTCAGAAGTGTCCAGAAGTGTTCCTCAGAAAAAATGTGCATAGGTAGCGGGTTTCTTGATAAAAAGTTTCTTCATAAATCTATACAGAGGACTTATGCTTCCAGGTAAGGTCTTACTTCCCTCCATAAACAACTAGAAAATTCGACAAAACATTTGTTTTCAGATACTGGGTGGCAGACAGCACAAGACTGTGAGAGAAGAAAAACAAGAGAATTAACTGCTCTCAATCACTCTGGCTTTCTCCCTACAGGTGATTTTTGAAATCCTAGAGCAGGGAGGGCCAACACAGAAGACCTAGTTTGTAGTTTGGAGAAACCATGTTGGCTAGAATATTGGAAGCAGATTACCAGTGAGGAGAGTTACACAGAGAAATCTGCATAAGGATCCTTTGGAGTCTTAGGCTGAATACCAATCTGTGTGTGTAAGGTTAAACTCCATGAGAGCAGACAAAGAAAAATTTCAGAGGAAAGAATAATTGCCAAGTAACTGTAAGCCAAACAATTGCTGTACCTCAAACAGGGCCATGGATCCTTCTGAAACCCAGCAACCACAGTGAACAAACCTCATTAAATACATAGGGCGTTTAGTAGAGATGCAAGGCCATGCTTTAGTAATTGGGCTGAACTACTCCTCTAGAATAGATTACTGTAGACTGAGGTCAGCAAACTAAGAACCAAATCTGACCCCTCTGTCTGATTTTGTAAATAAAGTTTTATTGGAACACGGCTCTTCTCATTCATTTACATATTATCTATGGAGGTTTTTGTGTTACAACACCAGAGTTGATTAGTTGAGATAGAGACCATTCAGCCTGCAAAACGTAAAATAGATGCTGTCTGGCCTTTTTACAAAAACTTTGTTGATTCCTCCTTTAAACTCACCCTGAATGGTAGGATTTTCATGCAGCTCAACAGCCTGTTAAAGTCCAACATTAAAAGTCAGACAACAAAATTCAGTAATCAACAGTTGGAAGTTTCCAATGCCTGTCATCCAATCAAAACGTTTTTTTTTAGGTTTCAACTAAGATGGCACCATGGGGAGATCCAGAATGCTCTTCTATAGACACACAGGTGGATGAGAAAACACAAACATCAAAAACAGGTAGGAAAGACTGAAGACACATTCTTTGGTAAGGAACTACCAACCTTACTTAGTCTAGGGTCCATGAGACCTACAACACTACAGCAAACAAAGGAGCAGTTGCTAATGAGCACAGAGGCACTCCCAGCAGACATACTCCTCCCCTTCCACCAGCTCAGTGTGGAGGGAACAGGCAAAATGGCCCATCTCCCAGTCTTTCCCTGGAAGGGTTACATCTGCATTTTGAAAGCATTGCCTAAGTTGTCTTCTAAGTTAGCTTATATCAAGAAATACAGATACTATTTTTGTTCCTATTTTTATCATTAGATTTCAAAACTTTTGTGATTTTTATTCTCGCAGATATGTCCCCATAGTGATTTTAATGAAATTTAGGAGATGGAGATACCCTTAGAACTTGCCTCATAAGTGAGAGATTTACTATATGTATTTTTGACCTTTGTTTTATTGGAATCATCATTGCCCTAACTTTAAAATTGTGCTATATTCATCCCACTAAGAGTGGTTCTCAAGTTAATTAATAAGTTCATGCCCGTTCTGTTTAGATTTCCTCCCATCTTCCCATGGTAAGTTGGAAAGATAATCTATATGCTTTGGCTAAATATTATTATACAATTTGACTTTAATTTACTTTACATGTTTAATATACTTACATGATTAATTGTATTCAGTTTATATTTTAATAAAACGTTATTTTTTATGATTTTATCTATTTTTTTTATCATGATAAGTGTACTCTTTAATCTCCTTCCCTTATTTCCCTTATCCCCCAGCCCACATCCCTTCTGGTAACCATAAGTTTGTTCTCTATAGTTAAGTCTCTTTCTTGAGTTCTCTCTCTCTCTTTTTTTCCTTTGCTCATTTGTTTGGTTTCTTAAGTTTCACATATGAGTGAGATCATATGGTATTTGTCTTTCTCTGAATGATTTATTTTGCTTAGCATTATACTCTCTAGTTCCATCCATGTTGTTGCAAATAGCAAGATTTCATTGTTTTTTTTATGGCCGAATAATATTCCATTGTGTATATATACCACATCTTCGTTACCCATTCATCTATCGATGGACACTTGGGCTGCTTCCATATTTTGACCATTGTATATAGTGCTGCAATAAGCATAGGGGTGTATGTATCCCTATGTATTAGTGTTTTCGTATTCTTCGGGTAAATATCCAATAGTGTGATTACTAGATTGTAGGGTAGTTCTATTTTTAACTTTTTGAGGAAACTCCATATCGTTTCCCACAGTGGCTGCACCAGTTTGCATTCTACCAACAGTACAAGAAGGTTCCTTTTGCTCCACATCACCCCCAAAACTTGTTATTTCTTGTATTTTTGATTTTAGCCATTCTGACAGGTGTGAGGTGATACCTTATTGTAGTTTTGATTTGCATTTCCCTGATGATATGTGATGTTGAGCATGTGTCTATTAGCCATCTGTATGTCTTCTTTGGAGAAATGTCTGTTTATGTCCAATTGAATTATTTGGTTTTTGGCTGTTGAGTTTTATAAGTTCTTTATATATTTTGGATACTAACCCTTTATTGGATATGTCATTTGCAAATAATCTTCCATTTTGTAGGTTGCCTTTTAGTTTTGTTGATTGTTTCCTTTTCTGTACAGAAACTTTCTATTTTGATGTAGTCTCCATAGTTTATTTTTAGTTTTATTTCCCTTGCCTCAGGAAATGTATCTAGAAAAATGTTGTTATGGCTGATGTCAGAGAGATTACTGCCTGTGCTCTCTTCAAGGATTTTTTATGGTTTCAGGCCTCACACTTAGGTCTTTAATCCATTTCGAGTTTATTTTTGTGTATGCTTTAAGAAAGTAGTCCAGTTTCATGCATCTGCATGTTGCTGTCCAGTTTTCCCAACACCATTTGTTGAAGAGACTGTCTCTTTCCCATTGGATATTCTTTCCTGCTTTGTCAAAAACTAATTGACCATATAATTGTGGGTTTATTTCTGTTTTCTTGTCTATTCCATTGATCTATGTGTTTATTTTTATGCCATACGATACTATTTTAATTACTACAGCTTTGTAATATAACTTAAAATCTGGAATTGTGATACCTCCAGTTTTGTTTTTCTTTTTCAAGACTGTTTTGGCTACACAAGGTCTTTTTTGGTTACATACGTTTTAGGATTATTTGTTCTAGTTCTGTGAAAAATGCTGTTGGTATTTTGATAGGGATTGTGTTAAATTTGTAGATTGCTTTGGGTAGTTAATATAACACTCCAATTTTCATTGGATTACATGAGACAGGTACTCTTACCTGAAAGTTTAAGCTACTTATATTTAAACTTTGCCATTATTTTTTTTCAACACTAAGCTGTCTTTAAAAAGTTCATGATACCTAACTGGAATATGATATATTAAATGGCCCTAGACCCTGGTGTAAAAGACATTTTTTAATCAAGTTCTGGCATTTTGTTTGAGCTTTAACAATGCAAATTATAGCATTGTACTGCAGTTCTGAGATGTACTAAAAAATAAGAGGCATAAGGCTAATTGTACCAGGTGCTGCATTTCATTTTTAATGACAAAGTTTATTACTACACAAAATGAGTTTACTGTAAAAGAATGTTAAGAATTCCTATCTAGTGCATCACCAATTTCTTTAATTATCCCCGTTAATGTGCCTTCAGTAGCAATACACGGTGCTGACAAGCTACCCAGAATTAAATATTTAATTAATACTATGCATTTCTTATTAAAGGAAGTATTTAAATAAAGCACAAGGAACTTTATATCCAATAATCTTCAGTTATCTGAATGAAGATTAAAGTACATATTCTGTCTTCAGGAAGTTGATAGTAATTGCTGAGTTTCTTTAATAATAAAAATTGGATTCAACAAAATATAAACAACACAAATAATCATATGTTTAAGAGACTCAACATTTTAGTGTGTTAATTACTTTCAAAGATATATGCCTCAAAGCTTCCTTACATGCTGAGGAACATATTGAGGAATTATAAACATGTCCTGTAAAATATGTTGTCATATATTCTCCAGTAACTGGGTTTCAGGAAAGCCTGCCCAAGGCTTAAGAAAAAAATTAAAGAGCTTAAAGAGTTATCTGTCTATATCAAAAGCAGTAGTTCATTGGTTAAATGAATTATGGTAACCTAGTGAAATACAGAAATTAAAATGCATATAATAATGTGTAACCAGTAGAATAGTATTTTATAAGAATATTTGAAGTTAGTAAAATATTCATGATACATTAAATAAAATGCAGTTGTTATAGACTAATGTGTACTTTAGGATAAAAATAGTATAGATGAATGTAATATGTATGTATATGTATACAATGTGTAGAAAACGAGAGAATGAAAGAGAGAAAGAGAGAGAGAGACTGACTGATTCCTTAGCACCTTGAAAGAATTTTAACCAAGTGGTAACAAGCGTCATCAGGATAGTGGGGTTCTGTGTTCTTATTTTTCTTTTTATGCTTTAAAAATATTTTTAAATTTTCTTTATGAATATATATGACTATTATAATAAGACAATGACAATTGCAAACATTTTTCATTAATGATCATAATGAAAATATATTATTAATAACCATACTAATAATTGCTTATTTCAACAGAAAAAAAAATCTTTGTATTTTTTCCTAAAATTAGGCAAAAATATTGACCAGTTAGTACTATATCTCCTAGATTTTTTTTTTTTTTTTTTAAGATTTTATTTATTTGCGAGAGAGACAATGAGAGACAGAGAGCATGAGAGGGAGGAGGGTCAGAGGGAGAAGCAGACTCCCTGCTGAGCAGGGAGCCTGATGTGGGACTCGATCCCGGGACTCCAGGATCATGACCTGAGCCGAAGGCAGTCGCTTAACCAACTGAGCCACCCAGGCGCCCCTCTCCTAGATTTTATAATAAGATATTATTATATGTTATAATTATGATACCTCCTAATCTACCTGCTCCATTTTATACCCATTCTTCTATTTACCTCCAAGAAAGGAATCTTGTAATTCCTTTATATCTCATCCCATATGTTAATCTCATAAATGAGTAGGAAGTTTGTGGTGGATGCTAGGTATGCCCCCAGGAAACACTCATTCTGTTAGAAACCAGTAGTGTTGCATGATAATGACTGGCAGCTGAGTGATTGTCCCAGAAATGCTTTGTTTGAAGGGAGTTGAGCTCCTCAAGGCTCCAGATCCCTCCCCAGGAGTGGCTAGCATCCAACTATGGCTGATGTAGAGCAACAGAGGGCTAGCTGCTGTGCCTTGACTTAGGAATTCTCTGACAGGCCATCCCCATCTTAGATCAACTGTGGGGTTGTCTGATGCTTGTGTACCCAGTTCTTCCTTCTTGTCTTCCCAATCCTGCTTCATGTACACCCTCATAGATATCGTCCTGAGAATATGGCTCAATGCACTTCCTGCATGCACATCACTGTCTCTGGGCTTATTTTGCAGGGAACATGTCAAACTGATTATACAAAAATTGCTTAATTGCTTCCAGTGAATATTTACTGGAATTACACAGGAAATGCTAAGGACCTATGTATGAAGGAGAGCCTATTTTCAGTTCAAATTCCACATGAGCGAAATCTCTTTCTCATGCCTTCAGAGTTAACATGGCAAAGGACCCTGAAGTAAGTAGGGCATTTCAGGATAGAGACAGCTGTAGCCTAGGCAGACAGACAGACACTATTTCTGTGGAAAACAAGTAAAGCTGTCAGTCAGCATATTGCAGAACATCTCAGAGGGAAGCAAATTCTCTGTGGAAATAAACTGATGTAGATTCTACTTAAAGCGAACTGTGTGGTTTTTTTTTTCCTTTCATTTCAAAGGCTAAGTATTTAGTGCTAATGGCTCATAAAATCATTGTCAGAAGGAAAAGGATTAGCAGAGTTGGGATAATTTAATTGAATTCAATTAAAGAAATACTTATTAAATTCACACTATATTTTTCTAGCACTGTTCTGATGCTGGGAAGAGAGCAGCAAAACACATAGAGTAAAAAAAAAGAGAAAAAAATCTACTTCATTACTGATGATAAGCATTAAGGAGAAAAATAAAACCAGGAAAAGGAACGCATAATGTTGGGTGGAGTTTGAGATTTAAATAGGATGAAGAAAGAAGGAGTAGGTGTTTGACTTAACACCTGAATGAGTTGATGGAGTAAGCCATCATGTTATCTATGGGAAGAAAATGAAAGATCAATTTTAGAAAAGATTATAATAGAGACTTTATGGGGAGTGACATGGGTTAACATTTTCTCACTTTCTTAATGAGGTGAAATGCAGAGCTCCTTACCTATTCCTCCCCCACTCCTCACTGTTCAAACCCCTCACTGTTTGAACTCCTCAGCTGGTCCTGTTTGAACTCCCCACAGTTCTGGAAGCCTGCTAGCTAAATTTAAATATTATTCAATCTTAAAAAAGAAGGAAATCCTGCCAGTTTTGATAGTGTGGATGAACCTGGAGGACATTATGCTAAGTGAGATAAACCAGACACAAAAAGACAAATATTACATGATACCACTTATGTGGGAACAAAAAAAAATTGAACTTAGAGAGTAGAAAGTTAGTTGCCAGGGGCAAGGAGGTGAGAGAAATGAAGGGATGTTGGTCATAAGGTACAAACTTTTACTTATAAGATAGATAAATTCTAGAGATCTAATGTACAGTGAGGAAGGTATAGTTAATAATCTATTGTATACATGAAATTTGCTAAAAAGTTAGATCTTCAGAGTTCTCACCCCCCCACACACATATACTTTATTTCCAGGATTTCAGATTTCTTAATAAAGCTTTTTTCTTCATAGCACTCTGTTTTAAGAAATTCTAGACACAGTTCTATAATTTCCTGTGCTATTTCTGCAACATACTTGTCTATTAACATTCAAAATTCAGGTATCCTAATTGGATAAAACCAGATATGCACTACACCTTATATATGCCATCTTAATTCTGGTTGTTTCTGCCTGAGTTTCTTAAATCTCCACAATTTACTTTCCTTCCTAATGCATCCTTCACTATTTTATTCCCTCTTTCATCTATTTCTTTGGGTAATTTTTGCATCCTTAGTGAATGCCATCCTTGACACTTTCTTTCATGACTCAGGTTGGCTCGTGGCCCAGGAGACAGCAAGTTATACTGGGTTTTCTAATATACTTCAAAAGCCCTGAATTGCATTCTGACATCAAAGAGCCATAGAATGATAGAATGACAGCCCTAGATTGTACTTTGAGAAATCATCTAGTTTAATCCCTCTCCTTCTAAAAGGTTAATAATTGCAGTCTAGGTAGGGGCTATTGTATTCATTTTTTTTTTTTTTTTTCCTTTTCCTTTCACTCAAGCCAACATGGATGGCATTTCCCCCATCTCACAAGTTACCTTATTCCAATATTTAAATTCTCACAGAGAACTACTTCTTTTTTTCTTCTTTTAGGAAATACACATTTCCTTAGTATTTTTTCTTGCTCAAGCATTCTGAAAACATGAGAAACAATTTGTTAGTACCGCTGTCATATAATGGCATTAACTTTATAAGATGGTCAATATTGTATTGAGATGTCTCCACTGGTAGAGTAGGTATAAAGTTCATGGTCTGCAAACACAAATTGCCAAAGTAAAATTTTATTTTTCATAAGTATACTTAGGTATTGGGTCCCCATTTCTGCTTTTATTAGAAAATTAGTGCCAATTTAAGGTAAAAGCAGTTCTGTCTCTCTTTGTCTCTGCCCCTTCTTTTCTCTATTCCAGCGGTTAGGTAATCAGTCAATACGGTATTTTCCCTTCTCTTCCATTGTTTTCCCCCCTCTCTTCTGGGTTTGGAAGGTGGGTGAGGTGGGCAGGGACTTACATGACAACAAGTTGAATCTCCTTTTGTTTGCTCTGTAGTTTACCAGGTGAGTGCTGTTACCTTTATTCCACAGAGAAGCCTCTTTAGACCTAAATTTCTACTCGCAGCCTCTCATCCTGGGGATACAGAATACTTGGAGATATTCTCTCACGCTATTTCAGATTCAAAAGAAAATGGTGGTGGTGTGCACAGAATGAGGGTTTCTTTTATTCCTTGTTTTTGCTTTATTTGCAAAATAAATTTATTTGTGTCCTCGTGTTTCTCATAGTATAGAAGACACTACTTTTCTTGGCCCCAGAATCTGTATAAAGTATATGGATTTATCTCCTGACACCTACTTCCTCAAGAGCCCTGAAGGATAGGGGAAGATGCAGATGTGAACATCTTGTATGAACATCCACTTTGATCCTCAGTCTTTTGCTACATATCATGCTATTTTCTCTTTTGGGGGTTGGAAAAATGACCTTTTATCCTTCAGGCTATAATTTATAGTAAAAAACTTCATGTGCTAAGTCATTCAGATCTGACAGGGATGTACGTGCTGGCTAAGGTTCTGTTCTTGAGCCTTCACGTGGTTCTGCAGTCTCGTCCTGAGAGCTCTAAGCCATCCTGAATATCTGCTGTAGGACTTCTCCCACAGTCTTGCTCTTCCCTCAAAGTACTGTCTCTTTCCATTTGCCCAAAGTCACCAAACTTACAACCTGAAATGATTCTTTCAGAATTAGTATTTCTTCTCCACTCAGGCATTTTGTTCTGTTAGCTATTCAGACTTTCAGATAGAGATTCTACATCACCAAGACTCGAGATCATTTATCTTTATGTATAGGATTTTTGTTTTGTTTTGTTTTGTGGTGAAGTTATGCTTTGCATAATAACCCTTTTGAAACCTAGATGAGTTCCTTTACATATCATAGTGTCTATCTCATAATGAATTATAGTAGCACAAACTCAGGGGTACAGAAATCTCATAGTCTTTATTTCTATATAACAGAAATAATAGTTCCGTGACTATGAAACCTCTATTTTCCCCAGAAAGAAGAAACTTAATGTAGTAATTTCCAAACAAACACTACCATTTTGGAATTTTTTTTTTTTTTTTTTTTTGAGAGAGAAAGTATGGGGGTGAAGGGCAGAGGGAGAGGGAGAGAGAGAATCTTAAGCAGGCCCCATGCCTAGCACAGAGCCAAATGTAGGGTTTGATCTCATGACCCTGAGCTGAAATCAAGAGTTAGACACTTAACCAACTGAGCCACCCAGGTGCTCCTTATTTTGGAAATGAAAACCAATCTTGGAAACTTAAATTTAAAAAACAAAACAAAACTTTCTCTTTGTTTTATTGTATGAAAAACTAACTTTTTGTTGTGTCTCTTTATTTACCAGCTTTGAATACATTTATTTACGACAAATGATATGGACTTCATGTATACTGTATTAAGTATATGCTATGTGATATGTACTATATCGCTCTATCTCAGTCTCTCTCAGTCTCTCCACCCTGAGTATGTGTGAATGGCTGTGTAGGATACGAGTTAGAATTCTGAAGCTACAATTGCTCTGGTTCAGTCCAGAGTGGTGTTAGTGTCCACGCAATGCAGTCTTGTAGTCCAAAGTAATTTCCGAAAACTTACGTTCTTAATTCATATTTCTCAAATACGCAGAAGGAAAAACAATGCTCAGTGTATATATGCACCACTGCTCTCACTCCAAAGCTGCTCTTGTTCCTTCTTCTTTACTCTTCTTTACCTCTCAAAAGAAAGAAACTCTAGCAGCCCCATTCCAAGCCTTCAGGGCTCACACAGAGGCCATCAGGTTCTGTAGTCTGTGTGCTTAGTATAACATCATATTGTTGTTGTACACATTCCAGCCTGTATTTATAACATACTGAAGCCCATACTAGTGTTTTTTAATGAAGAAAGTCCAACCAATGAAGTGCATTTTCTCTTCTCACATAGTGAGATTAAGACTACTCTAGTTTTTAAAGTCAAACTTTAATTTTGAAATAAAAGAGAATGTTATTTGTAAACAGATTCCTGAATAATGACCATGGCTCATCATTCATTTTGGATTTTTTTATTCCAAAAAAATTCTGAATTGTTTATATTACTTTCCTATATGTGAGGTCTTATGGTGGTATACCATCTCACTAATGACTTTGATCAAATTGTGAATGTTAGTGAAAGGTTGGCATACCACTTTTATCCAGCAGATAAATAACTGAAAGAGAAAGATGATATAATAATTTTGGCATAGCAAATACAAAATAATTTAACTTAGCACATTTTAGTTGTTATGCTCTTCAATTAGATTGGTGTCAGCAGCTTGCCTCTGTTGCAGCAAGACCCTGGGAGATTTTTTCTGATTGTTATCAATGGGTTTTCTTGTGAACATTGCCCCAAAAAGTGAGTTTGTGTGTGTATGTGTGTGTGTGTGTTTCTCCTCCATTGGTATTGATAGCCACTGGTGTTTTCCTTATTTATTAGCCCATCATTTATAGAACTGTTCTTAATCCTTCAGTATTACTTCGAATATATTTGCTAGACTGGGCATTTTGCCTATTTATTTTCATTTTTATTACTTGTCCAGCATCCAGCATCCCAAAATGTATTGAGAGAGTATCCTTATAAATCATTAATTATTCTTATACTTTAATGTTAATTTTTATTAAAAATGTAGCTGGGGCAAAAAAAATTATTGCTGGGTGCCTCTTGATGCTCCAGGTCTACCTTAAAAATAGTTTCAATTATCTTTTACATTTTTAACTTTTTTAAAAAGTTCCCTATCTAAAACAAATTTTGCTGCATCCCACGCATTTTGACTCCTCTCATTCTCATCTAGCAACTCTGCTAGGTCTGCCTGACGGTGTCATCAGACTCTTGTCTCTCAGATGTCTGAGCCAATGACATTCTCATACTATACTGTTTGTGATCCATTTGGGCAAGGAGGTAGAAGAATGTACCCTGAGAGAGATTTTCCCTGCCATCACTACGTGAAAGCAGCCCTGTCTGTTCCCATCATGGCCACCTACCCCTGCCAAGATAGTGCTCCTTTTCTTGCCTGCTGATTCCTTTGCACAGGATTCCAAAGTGACCAAGTAGGAACCATAGCTTATGGGAATCTTGCGTAACTATGCAGAAAATATTCTCCCTTTAGAAGTAACACCTTCTGTATTCCTAAAGGCCAAAGGGTCAGGGACAGGAAGCACAAAGAGAATCACTGGGAGTGATGCTAAGCAGGGTGTGGAGGCAGGATTTGGCCTCCATGACTCATCCCCTAGTGTTATACCTGTGCCTATGTTACTAGGCAAAAAAGAGTTAAAGTTACAGATGGAATTAAGGTTGCTAATCTTAAAATATAGAGATTATCCTAGATAATCCTGATGGGTTTTATATGGTCACAAGGTCCTTAAAAGCAAAAGAGGAAGGTAGAATAGTCACTCAAAAAGGTGTGGTGGTGGAAGAGGTGAGCGATATATTTGAAGCATGAGAGACTCAACCCACTGTAGCTGGTTTTGAAGATGGAGGAAGGGGACTACCAGCTAAGGAATGAAGGTGGCATCCAAACCCTGGAAATGACTCAGCTCACAGCCAGCAAGGCAAAGAACTTCAGTCCTACAAGTGCAAGGGACTGAGATGTGCCAACAATCTAAATAAGCAAGGAAATATATTATTCCCTAGGTCTTCCAGAAAGGAATACAGCCCTATTGACACTTTGATATTAGCCTGGTGCGAATTTTATCAAACATCTGACCTACAAAACTCTAAGATGATAAATTTGTGGGTTTTAAGTCTCCCTTGGCATATTTAAAAAGAAAAATTACCGTTGTTATACTTTTTAAAAATAAGATATGGAAGCAGTCTCTATAAAGACAGAAGCTAAATACAGAGCATCCTTCAATGAGTATTTAAACAAAGTGCCCTTCAATATGTATTTAAACATGCAAAACCTTAAGCTAAATACGAAAAATTATATTTTACAAATATAATTCTAACACAGCCAACAAGGAAAATAAACTCAAATGAAAACAAAACCCCAAAACTAAAAATTTTGTGTTCAAATGTTATTTTCATGTCATGATTTTTATAAAGGAAAACATTACGTAACTGTTAAAAAGGCCATGCAAATTAATATATATATATATATATATATATATAGCTTTAGGAAGAACTAACAGCTAATTGGTCTGAAAAATATGTAGAGTGTTCATTTTTTGGTTTGAGTTGATATGTATCTGAAAGCTAATATACTTAGGAATTAATGGTCACTTTGTGTTGATGGTACTTTATTTTTTTTTTTAATTTCTTTCTGTATTGTTTGAATGTTTTACAGTCATTACTATTTTATAATAAAATGAAAAGTCAGTGTTCTGTATATCTACACACAAAAAGTGACAGAGTCATGCATACTACTTAGGATGGACTCTGTAGGGTCGTATATTGCCTTGTTGAGTCACTTTGGTGAATCTTGCTATGACAAGCATATCTGATGAGTTTTAGAGGCACAAAATTCTTAATTCATAAGAGACAGATAAATTTGACAGGACTGGTTGGTAAATCTACACTGAAAATTTAATCACAGGGTAAGTGTGGAAATAGAGCAAATCAAAATAATGGTGTAATCTTAATGGCTAGTGCCACTGAGCCATGATGGTTTGATGGTTCCACCGTCACCGAAAGGATAGACCTATTTTCTGACAGACAGGGTACTCAGGACACCAATAGACCATAGAGACAAACTGTCACATAGCGCTCTTAGATTCAAAACACATTTCTCATTCTTTCTTCATACAGAGTACAACAAAGTTATTAAATTTCAGTTATTAGTTATTCTTCCCAAGTGTATAATGTACCCAATTATTACCAACTTTATTTACTTTCAATTTACAAATTGTTTCTTAGAATGGGTGACATCTATGGGTAGATAATATGTTTTTCTTTAATAAGCTAAACTCTCTTACTGATATTCTTTATTTTAGTGGATGCCCATTGTTGCAAACTTTATATAAACTAAACATCAATATTTAATTTATTTACATTTAATTAATTTATTATGGTCCTTACATAGAGTATTGACTTAATAAAATTCTTTAGTTCATGGCTTGTTATTATCATAAATACATAAAATGCTACATTTTTATTGTGTTTAATTATTTTTCCTCTTCTTCCCTCTTCCCCAATAATATTCTCTTCCATATCACACAGGAGGAATCTTGCAAATATATTTAAAATATATCTTTGGATAAGAATATACTTGAAAAATATATTAGTTTGCTTTGCAATTTTATTTACATCAGTCAAAGTATGCTAAATAGTTTTCTCATTTTTTATACTCAGTGTTATGTTTTTAAGCATAATACTAGGACATAATACATTTTATTATTAATTCCCTTTATGATGACAGCTCAGTTTACTCCAACTTTTGCCACCACAGACGAACAAAGAACATAGTCAGGTACCCATTGGGGATTGTATATTAAAGCTAAGCCTTGAAACGCATACTTAATTTCATAAAAAGAAAATCCAGAAATCGCTCTAGAGCAGTGGTACTGATTTATGGTCTTACTGGCAGTAAATGTTTCCATTTTTCTATATTCCACTAGCACTTGTTATTATTCAATAATTTCACACATGTACTTATCATTTGATAATTTCTTCATATACTTGTTAGCTTATGTTGTCTTTGGTTAATGAGAAATCCTTTTTTATATAATAATACTTTTTTACTTCTATGGTTAATACTTTTGGGGAATTTTTAAGAAATGATAAATATGAAGATAAGTCATAACAAGTTTTGAGCAACAGACAGATCAGTACATATTTAGTCATCATTTGACCTGAATCTCACTACCACACACAATCTTACACTATGATAATTTTGCAGGGTCACCCTTTGGATATGGAATGAATATCTGTTTGGTTTGTTTAAATATAAGTCTGTATGGTTTTCCTCCATGTATTTCAAAAAATACAACATATTCAAAGGAAATAAAAATATGTCCAAAACTTATTTTATTTTGGGTAGGTGTCTAGATCATGATACATTTGCCTAGGACAAAGGTAGTAAACAAGATGGGATTTTAGAATAACAGGTGAAAACTGGTAAACCAGAACAGATGGTCATGCTACCTTGAATAACATTAAAATTCTTTCCGACTGCATATGCGATTGCTTTTCTGTGATGTGTGTTTGTTTCCAAGCGCTGTCTGTGAAGTGTGGAGGGTCAGTGGAAGAAGTTAGCTAAGGGCACTCCAGTTAGATCCTGTCTGTCTGAGGACCGGCGTATGCTGGGCTCAACAATGTCTGCAGCAGTATTGCTCGATAAGCATCTCATGACTCAAAAGGATGTGAACTTATAGATTATTCATTACCGAGAAGGGATATCCAGGCTTCTCTTACTTATCTAAGCTTTTTGTGGCATTATTTCTCAGGTTATTATCAGTATAGATGATATAAATCAGTAGATAATTCTTCTTGGCCTTTCCTAACCAACACAGCAGTTTTTGAATTCCAGTGACAGAGATAAATAGGGAGGTGGAAAAGTGGTAGGCTGCAGAGCTGTTGTGAATTGTGAATGTAGCTACTTTGCCCTGCCCAGTTTGGATTTACTATTTTGTACCATTTAGGGCAAAATGCTTGCTGATAAAAAAAAAAAAATCCGAGAAAGTCATTAGATAAAGATAGTTCAGGGATTATGGGGGCATCGATGCAACTGACTGAACAGCAAACTTTCTTAGGCAAAACATATACAAATAAATCATAAGAATAGTTTTTTTTCAATTTCTGTCATTTGTCAATGAGCTATAACTTATAAAACATCCATATATCAATTCTAGGTAATCTTTTTCTGGTTTTTGTTTTTACCAATAAATAAATACATACATACATACATACATAATACATGCGCAAATATGTATTCATTTGCAGAATTATTGACTTATAATTCAGCAGACTCTTTTAAGTCACTGAATTACTTTTAATGAATAGCACCATTATTTGACTAAATGGTCACCAGGGGTCTGCAAGACTCAATATAAATTCTCTAAAGAATAGTTCACATTAATGTCACTGTTAAATCCACTCTCTCTCTCTCTCTCCTTCTTCCTTGTCCTCCCTGCCTCTCCCTCTCCTCCTCTGCCCCGCCCCCAGCCTGGCTGAGTAGAGGAACAAATCACATAAAAGCATTTAACACACCCCAGAAATTATATGATGTTAAAGGAATCAACATTATTTCAAAATCACTGTTAGAACTTTAATAAATCAAACAGTATTCTTCCAATAAAAACATACAGCTTCAAACTTTGTTGATAGTTTAGTACAGTTGGGCCCTGGAGAATAAGTTCTACAATTACACAGTGAGGTTAGAAGTACTTAAATGATAAAGATAAAAAGTGCTTAAATGTTTTCTGCATTCAAATAATTTCTAGCTTACTTTCAGCTTTATTTATAATTAATAAGCCATTTTAAAACCTTTTTGGATGAAAGCAGTATGGCTAATCACATAAGCAAGAAGGTACTTAATATTTTTATGAAATTGCAATCAATTTTACTATTCTGTTTACATTTAAAAGATCTTTATAGTCATTCTCCAAGTTTCTAAACAAAGTGTGCTAACTTGACAATTAAGTTTGGTTAGTCTAAATTGTCAACTAATTAGAACTTTAGGATGTGTTTGGTACAAAATGGTGTTTTAAATTATTAGGATAATTAATCAAATTAATCCTATAACTTTCTAAATCTTCAGTTCATGCTATACTACAAAGAAACAGCCTTAATGATATATGGTGTATACTCTTGCAAAATGTCAAATGGAAGGAATGTTCAAAGTTTTATTCTTATTGCACTAATATTGAATATAATTTTATATTTTAATATCAGTTTAAATACAATTATTATAAATTTTAATGGTGGCTGGATCATTGCATGTAGTTTTTTTGATTTTTATATGTTAATTCAAAATTTAGATGAATATTAATGTTTTCCTTTTATTATCCAAATTTATCCTTCAATTTCTTTTACAATGTAATTGCATGTTTACTAAAAATTTTATTTCATAGGATGACTTCCACTCCAAAGTTTCACCTTATACCTTATTAAGAAAAAAAAACATTTTACATTGATTTATTTTTCTATAGTACCCTTTTCAAAGAAACTAGATTAGTATTATATTCCTTAATTTACAAGCTTCCTGTGCTTCACTCCCAAATACCACTACCAAGAGTGCTCTGCCAAGAAATCACTTCAGCATAACGATTCTACAAAGGTAGAAAACAATTGCACCAATGCCCTGTGTATAGTGTGTATCATTCAGTGCATTCCTTTTATAGATCAAGGCATTGGCATTAAAAAAATGTTTGTGATTATATGAAGAACCCACAAAAAATTAGTATTCAAACTAAGAGTCTTAATACGGTTGCCAGTATTTTTCATGTAGGCATACTTTGGTAGATAAGGGAGATAATATTTAAAAGAACACTGTGAGCTTACTATGGTTAGTTTATTAATCCAGCATCCCATTCAAATATATTATTGAATGTGGAATGTACTCCGGAAACCCTAGGCCCAACATTGGTTGTGTCTTCTCTGCTTCTTATGTGATTATTCTCTACTTTAATGAATTTGTAACTTACCTGTCTATAGTGAAAAAATAAATATTAAGGCTGTTGAAAATGACAATTTAAAAACATCCACCAGGGGCGCCTGGGTGGCTCAGTCATTAAGTGTCTGCCTTCGGCTCAGGTCATGATCCCAGGGTCCTGGGATCCAGCCTGGCATCAGGCTCCCTGCTCAGTGGGAAGCCTGCTTCTCCCTCTCCCACTCCCTCTGCTTGTATTCCCTCGCTCACTGTGTCTCTCTCTGTCAAATACATAAATAAAATTTTTAAAAAACAAAAAAATCCACCATACCCATCCTACCATTGGTTGATTTAAAACTAAAAGTAAATATTAAGTTGTTGAAATAAAAGAAAAATAACAGTATAAAATAACTTATCCAATACACATGCCATAGATAAAAATCTTTGATATGAAAATAATCATTTTCAGTGTCTGTATGCTTAGGCCATTGACATTTAATTGTTCATGACTGACTCACTCATAGGACAACATAATACATGTGCATTGTTTATTACAATCTCTTGTGGAAGTACTTTTTATTTGAGTAGACATTCACTCCACCAAACTTGCAAAGGAAATGTTGGTCCTCATAGGATTTTTTTCCAAAGAATTAAGAAAAATAATTAATGCATGTAGAGATTAGTGTAGATAAAAAGGCAAACCTTAGTACTCTTCTGTGCCTAAGGAGACAGAATTTTCACTGAACAAGAGGTAAAAATCTTTAATTTATAATAAAAATATGATTAATCTATTGGATAACTGAAAATAGGAGGATTATTTTGGCTTAGCAGATATTAACTCAAAGAAACCATTTAACAACTGAGCATAAATACAGATGTAATTCATGATAGCTAGGACTGGCTGACCTTTGTGGACACATTAAAAATCCTAAGTTTCAAAGCCACAAGACAGATTCTAGAAGAGTCAAGTCATTGTCATTCCCTTCTCCATCTAAAAAGTTCAGTGTCCAGCAAAAGAACAAAATGAAAATATATATAATCATAGTCAGGTATCATCTAGGAAATGTTATTTAACATACCTTTTAAATGCTATAAAAATGCATTGCTTTCAAATGTCATTTTTTATTATGAGAGAGAGAGACAGCAATATTCAATTTCCTTTATAATTATAGGGCATAATTGGAACTATAACCAAGATGTTAAAAACGGGCTTTGACTTTTTAAGTAAAAAATAAGTGATATTAAAATAAACTATTCATATTTTGACCATTACTCTTTTATCCTACACTTAAAACCCATATCTACAAATAAGAGTTATAAAGTTAAAGAAAAGAGTGACTGAAGAAAACAGAAAATGGAAGAAGGTAGTATTGCTGATATTTTGGCATTTGGTAGCATCTTTACTCTCTGTAGGAGTTCTCTAGGTGCCTTTTCCTTTTCTCCAGAAGTATTTCACATAGCACTTAAGTATTGCAAACTTACAATGAGCAAGACTAACAGCAACCGCTGCAAAACTTGCCTTCTTCAAATTCAAGTCCAAAATTTGGTGTGGTCAGTATTACCTCCAGAACAGGCAGATCGTCTCACGTTTTACAAAGAACCAAACAGGTGGATTAAACCGTTACAATGACAAGATGCTCTTGTTAAAATTTTTTATTTTGAAATAATTATAGACACAACAATTTGCAACAATGTCACAGAGAGCTTCACACCATTCACCCAGCTTCCCCCAAAATAACATCTATTAAATGATAAGCTGAGGTATATTAAAATTTTCAAGAGTTTATTTGAGCAAACCTGAATTTGAATGGGGCAGTGCCAAACTGAACGTTGTTAGGAGCTCTTTCACTGGGGCTAGGGGAAAGGTTTTTGAAGAGGAGATGGGGAAGCAGAGTAAGGAAATTATTTGATTGGTTACTGCTTAAACAATTACCTTATTTTGGAAAGACTAGTGGGCTGTTTGTGATTGGTTGTTCTCAAATTTTGTTTTCCTTGGACCAAGTGCATTGACTCTACCTTAGGTTTTGGATTTCTTATATAGGCTACCAGGCATCAGAACCACCTCAGGCTCATGACCTCCTTGATTAATTAATTTAAGACATCGCACAGAACTGTAGAACATTATCAACATCAGAAAATTAAACAATGTCACACTACTATTAACTAGACAGCAGATCTTAATGGAATTATAGCACTTTTCACATGCATACCTATGTGTGTGGCTGTGTGTATGTGTTTCTTTGAAATGCTTTCACAGATACAGATTTATCACCACAATCAAGACACAGAATGGTTCCATTCAGATAGGAGCTCCGGATTTGCTGACACCCAGGTCTTGATGATCTCCTTCTTCTAAAAGCTTTAGTTATGTCCATTATCCATTTTGAATTTTTTTTAAGAATTGAGGTTTAAATTTTGCCATGTAGGTAACCATTTATTTCATCATGTATTTCCCCTATTGAATTATCTTGACAGATACTTGCCGAAAATTATTTTATTTTATTTTGTTTTATTTTATTTTATTTTATAAGATTTTTAAGATTTTATTTATTTATTTGAAGGGGAAGGGAGAAAGAGAAAGAGAGAGAGAGTAGGGGGAGGAGCAGAAGAAGAACAAGCAGATTCCGTGCTGAGCTTGGAGCCCAACCCAGGGCTGGATCCCAGGACTCTGAAATCACAACCTGAGCCAAATCAAGGGTTGGGTGCTCAACCAACTGAGCCACCCAGGTGCCCTGAAAATTAGTTTATTTTAATTTAAATATGTGGGTCTATTTTTGGGCTCTTCCATTCGGTTAATCTATATGCCTATCATTAGGCTAACAGCACACTGTCTTGATTATTATAGCTTTACCCTGAAATCAATCAAGGAGTTTGAATTATATAAATATTTTATACCTTTTCAATTTTTCTGGTTATACTGTGTCTTTTACATTTACATATAAATTTTAGACTCAACTTACCAGTTTTTATAGAGTGCCTGCCAGGATTTTGATTGGAGTTATATAAAATCTTTCGAAAAATTTGGAGAGGACTAACATCTTAAGTTGTACAGTTCATGAGCATATTATGTCTCTCCATTAATTTACTTATTTAGAACTGTGTGTGTACAATCAACTTTTACTAACTAGTACTTCAGTGATTCATTGGTTTTACTTCTGTTATCTCTAAATTTTTGACAATATTGTTGCCTTTATTCAGATCTAAGATGGAAAATATTTATTTTACCAGTAAGTATGATGTTATATCTAGATTTTTCTGTGATGCCCTTGATCATAATAAGGGAATTCCTTATTATTTCTAATATGGCGAGATTTTAACTTTTTTTAATGAATTGGTATTGAATTTTTTTCAAATTATTTTTCAGCATCTATTAAGGTATAGTTTTGATCAAAATTTGAAATCATTTCTTTATAATTTTCTTTTATGATGTTTATATAGTGAATTGCACTAATTTATTTTCAAATGTCATACCAACCTTGTATTTTTAGGATAAATGTCACTTGGTTCTGGTTTTTATATTGATTATACTTTACTAGATTCAACTAGTTCGAATTTTGTTAATGGTTTTTCCATTCATGTTCTTGAAGGATACTGACATGTAGTTGTTTTTCCTTGTAATATATTTAACTGGTTATGATATTGGGGTAATGCTGGCCTCATAAAACTAGTTAGCAAGCTGTATGCATGCATACTTAATCTAAGCTTGTGCAAGTAAGCTTGCACAGCTTACTACTTGTGCTTATCTCTTGGGTAGCCTAAAGTCATAGAGCTAACCCTTGGTGAAACTTAAAAGAAATATGCTATCAAGTGATTAATACACTCCTGTGTGAGGGACTGATATAGATCAGGGACAATTTATACCTTTTTATCATTTAACTGTTTGGTATTTTTTTTGAAACCACATTCTTATTTCTTTTGCCATAATTGAAATTCAACACGGGCATATATAGGCATAGAATAATAAACAGAAAAACTATTTATTTAGGTGAAAAGCCCGAGGAAGGTCAGTTAGTAAACAATATACATTTGGGATTTTTGCTAACTGATTAGTATTTTGCACCTAGTTTATTTCATGTATTCCTTCTTCCTGTTGTTGAGTCTTATCATGCACCCAGGTTTTAGTTATGTGACTGGAAGAGTATAAAAAAGCTCTTTGGGATAGGCTATGGATCCCCTTAAACTAAGGGGTTTCACATTTATCTGATGGTTTAAACTCTGAAGATGAAGTTGTCTTTCTTGTGTGACTGAGAAAAAGGGTACTGTGCCTGGAAGTCTAGGACTTCTCTAATGTTTGCCTGTGAGTTGTTTCTCATGTTTACCATGTCTGTTATTTATTTTTAATTGAAGTATATTTGACATACAAAGTTATATTCGTTTCAGGTGCACAACACAGTAATTTAACAACTCTCTATATAATACAGTGTACACCATGATAAGTCTAGTTACCAAATATCACCATATGACATTATTAAAATATTATTGACTATGTTCCCTATGCTGTACTTTTCATTCCCTTGACTTATTTATTTTATAACTAGAAGTTTATAACTCTTAATCCCATTCACTTATTTGGCTTACCCCCCACCCCTTAGCATGTCTTTTACCTTTATTAAAACATTACATGAGTGTACTCTGTGCAGCCTCATGAGTCTTTTCAATTATCCAATGATGTGTAATTACTGAGGAAGTATTCCTTCCTCTTCTAGTATCTGAAATAATTTGTGTAGGATTAATATTATTTCCTGTAATTTACCAAGAAAGCCATCTGAGACTGAAGATTTCTCTGCAGGAAGGTTTTTATACTATGTATTATTATTTTTTAAGAAATAGACATGGCTCTCTTCTTGTTTTCTATTTCTTCTTGTGTCTGTTTTGGTAATTTGTGCTTTTCAAGAAGTTTTTAAATTTTGTGAAAATAATATTTCTTTAAAATTTTAATGTTTGTAGAATCTATAGTGATGTCTCCTCATTCATTCATTCATTCATTATATTGTTAATTTATCTTCTTGATTAATCTAGTTAGAAATATATCAACTTTATAGCTATTTTTAAAAAAATCAACACTGGTCTCTGAATTTTCTCTTCTTTTTTATATTCTCTCTCTCTTTCTCTCTCTTTTCTTTACTTTTCTTTTTCCTTCCTTCCTTCCTTCCATCAGAACTCTTCCTTCCTTCCTTCCTTCCTTCCTTCCTTCCTTCCTTCCTTCCTT